>NC_136959.1:8831658-8844158 GCF_032717465.1 Coenobita brevimanus
TGAAAACATCTAAGCCTGAAGCCTCATGAGCTTTCAGTATCTAAATTATCTCCCTAAAGTATCTCATTATATGCCTAATATATCCAGTAATATATTAATGAATCTCTTTACGTATCTATCGCTGTATCTGTCTTTGTCTGTTACTGTCTAGCTGTCTGTTTATCTGTATGTTGTCTCTGTCTATCTTTCTTTCATTTGCTTTCATCATCAATGTATATCATTTATGTCTGTTTCTAACTCAACAGGGGTATCTGTCTGTCTGTCAATTTGTCTATCTACCGATCTACCTACTACTACCACCACCACCACCACTACTACTACTACTACTACCACCACCACTCTACCACTACTACTACCACTACTACTACAACTACTACTACTACTACTACTACCACTAATTCTACTACTACTACCACCACCACCACTACTACTACTACTACTACTACTACTACTATTTCTACTACTACTTCTACTACTACCCTACTACTTCTACTACTACTACTACTACTATTACTACTACTATGACTGTTCACTACTTGCAACACCATACCAGCAAGCTCACTGGAGTAAAAAAATAATAAGCAGTGATGTTTACGTGTGCCTTTTGCATCCTCTCTGCCTGGGCCACCTGTTATCAACCTCTTTACTACGCTTTTTGAGCACTGGATCATCCCTATATCTTCTTGCATTATATATCACGAATATTATTCTTAAGCGTTTCTCTCTTTTTCTCAGCCTCAGCGTATGAGAGTTTCCTATGTTTATGTATGTTGAGGCTAGCGACCATGTTGGCTCCAGCCCGAAATAGAGCGAATTTACCTAATCTCTGAATACACCCTTTCATTTTAATTTTCTCTTTTATTCTTTATACATTTTATACGTCTGGCCACGAATGACAGCTTTTTTTCCTCCCATCATTTTACCAGTAGGTTCATATATTATCAGTACGATATTTACGATGCACTTAAGATTGTTCCTTCAACACGCAGTTTATTTCACGTAGCTCAGTGGCAGAAGAAGACAATATTATAGCGCAACTTCACGGCACTTCTTCGTGACTTGCAATATGTTCTAACAGCTTTAATCTCCCGTCAGAACTCTGTATTCAAGATGGAGAGATGGCAGTTTTAGGTAGGATTAAAAATAAAAAGGGTATAATGGATCGACGCTTTCGTAACAGTATAAAGGGAGGTTGATAGACATCGATATATTAGTCTGTTTCACCTCCTCTTTTCAACATCCATGCTGTATTAAGTGGGGCTGGAGTTAACGAAGAGCTATCTGCCTTGTGACTGATGCACAGGTTAAATAGCTGATTAGTAGTGTGTGTGTGTGTGTGTGTGTGTGTGTGTGTGTGTGTGTGTGTGTGTGTGTGTGTGTGTGTGTGTGTTGGTATCAAGTAAGGAGAGGACACTTGCCACAATCAAAAACACTTGTCACGCAGAGATAACACTGTTCTTGTCCCCCGCACATAACTCCAGCTAACTCCAACTGTGTGTTTGTGTGTGTTTACTTTTTTGTTTTTTTGTGTTTGTGTGTGTCTTTGTATTGTGTCTGTGTGTGTGTGTGTATGTGTGTGTCTGTGTATTTGTGTGTTTGTGTGTGTGTGTGTGTGTGTGTGTGTGTGTGTGTGTGTGTGTGTGTGTGTGTGTGTGTTGATATCGGGTAGGAGAGGATACTTGCCTGCAATCAAAAACAGTAGTCACACAGAGATAATACAGTACTGTACTTGTCCCCGGCACACAACTCTCCTGCTAACACCATCTCTCTCTCTCTCTCTCTCTCTCTCTCTCTCTGCTAAATTCTTGGGTCGGTCAGGATCATGTGATGGTTGTGATCATAAGCATTTTACCCTCCCGGAAGAGAGCTGCGAAATGTAGTCCGATCTAAGGGCAAAGCCTTGACCTTCACACATTCACATGCCATCTCCTTGGTCAAGCAGGGACGGTACCTACCCGCATCGTCAGTGAAACTTTTCGCATCTCGAGCAATGCGCAGACCCCAGTCTTAACAGTGTTTTAAATGAGGAGAGAGCGTTACCTAGAGCCGGCGTGTGTGTGTGTGTGTGTGTGTGTGTGTGTGTGTGCATGTTATACAAGAAAGAAAGAACCAATGGCCAGGAGCTCGCAAACCTTTCCCTCCAAGCAGCAAAAACAAGATAATAGATTGCCAAATTCAAGATCACGTTTATTTCGATATGCCTGGGACACACTGTATTTGAAAGACTGGAAATCATAGGCAGTAGGAAATACAGAGGGAGACAGTTCCAGAGTTAACCTATATAATACATGAAGGACTGGGAGTACGACGATTAACTCAATGCATTGGAGAGTTTGGACTGAAAAAGGATGAGAGTTTGTCGTTAGACGATATTGTTAACTTCCAAAGCTAATGTAATGTTACAACTTTATGCTAAGGTGAGGGAAAAGGATCCGAACTTTGCAGGGAACAGTGCCACAAACACACCTTGTCCCGTATTATCGTAGGTTTAGGAAGCTCCCCATCGCCTCCTCCGTAGCGATTTATTTTTGAATATATAGCTGGTTGATATAACTTTGTACGTTATTTCTGCACAGCATGGCAACGTTAGACGGATTCATGTAACTTAGAGAACAGAACAATATAAGAAAATGAATCACTTAAGAAAATGTACCTAGGTTGCTTCCTCGAAGCCAAGGAGACAAGGATACTTTCACGCCTCTAGGGATAACTTATGAGTATTATTCCTGCTAACGCAGCAGTCAGTTCTTTACTGGCCTTTGGGAAACCTTCCGACGTGTGACAGTTACCGTAAAATAATCTTGTACCCTTTTAAATAATGAACTAAAGATGAAAGTGGCCTTATGGATAATCAACGAATGCAATGGATGTACTCTGTTTGGATGAAGCTGATAGGGTGAACAGATATACATATTGCAGACTGGAGAATGAGTAGTCTCTAGCATTATAGAGTTCGCTGCAGTAAGGGTCTACGTTGGATGGATATGCCGTCCATTTCACTATAGGCACTGCTGAAAACCATTTACCTGCGTGCCAATGTCTTATCTCTACAGGGGAGCTCGTGAGGGACGCCTTTCACGTGGTGGCACAGAATATGACTGGGCGATCAAGTTGCTTGGTTAAGCACAATTCTCCCTCAAACCCCATCCTATTTTCACTACTATCTCCCTAATAGGACTATGTTGGATGTTGCAAAATAGAATGGCAAAATTTTTCTGCTATGTTTTCATTTAGGGATATGCCCTGGGTAAAAATAATAGCAACGACAGTAATAATAATAGCTTTTCAATTGTACCCAAGCCACTCCACAAAAATCACTAGGATGTGGGTTTATGATAAGGATACAGTTGTGTGTGCCATGTCCTTTACCAAGTCCCTCTTGCTGGCGGCGAAAATGTGGCGGGCGCACGCTCATACCACGCTGCCATAAAAAGTGGTTGCTCAAGGCGTTGGCACACAACCTTTCTTCCGATTAAGTGCCAGCGTCGTTTGGCTGAAGTTATGGTGCTATTGTGTATGTTGAAACCTAGCCATTTTAGAAGCTTCTCTCACTTCCTCAGGTTATTGACCAAACTTCTTTGCTACTTTTGGGTTATGAACAGCACTGAGAGGTGTGGTAGTGGCTGGTAGCGTCTTTCTTACACTTAATCCAGTGGCTCTCAGTATCTAACTCTGTACTTGTATCCTGTCGCAGAGACATGGTTGTGATTATTGACTTGTAGTTCCTTCTCCCGGCAACTGAAGATTGATAAGATACCTGAACTGCTTTAGAATATCCCGAACAGTTCTTTGATATTTGTTCCCACTGTTACACTTGTGTCAGGTGAACAGATGTAAGAGGTTACTACAGTAGCAGTTCATTCTAGTAGTTAATAAACTCAGTAATGTGTATGTATAGACAAGTAACGGGAAAGTCCATGCAATATAATTTGTGTGTGTGTGTGTGTGTGTGTGTGTGTGTGTGTGTCTTGGTTATTCTAGTTTCTGGTAGGTGATAGTAGTGCAAATTGTCTAGTAGCTTTAATAGCAGTGGGAGCAGTGGTGTTTGTGGTTGCAGTTAACGTAAGCTGTGGTAAGCAAAAGTAACGTTGGTTTAGCTGGTGGAGGTCGAAGGCTGCAGCTGTAGGTGGTGGTGGCAGTTTTTAGTGCATGGGAACTTGCTTGCACGATCTGCCGTATTACTGGTAGTTATTTTGCTGCTTGTGAAGTGGCTATAACGAAGGAGAAAGTGATGAGTAAAATTGTATGTGGGAGCTGCGGTTGTCGACTGTCATCTCTCTTGTTGTTGTACCATCCAGGTGACTTTACATATATGGTTTCTTGTAGAGCTAGTCCAGGATATACCTTCTCTACACTGAACGGTAACCAGGCTTTGATGCTTCTGGTGATCTACTGAATTAATAAGACACTCCAGCAGGATGTGACCCAAAAGGTTTACATCGGATGCCAGTTGGGATTCACGGTTTACTGCTGGCCTAATACCACAGAGGGAAGGTTCACTGATCACTCTTGATTATGTCTGGCCTAAGCGGCCTAGGTTAGGGCAAGTAGATTTCAGTTCAGACTATCACCATCTTTACAACTACACGCTAAGTTTAATCTTCCCAGGATCATGTTCTTATTTTTTTACTCTTAGCCTAACTTAGCAACGTACCCTAACCTAGCTTAACAAAGATTAATCTAACTAACAGACTAGACCAATATGATACTAGGGAAAACAACCCAAACTTAACCTAGACTTTCGTCGATGGGTAAACACTGCAAAAAATGTTACACAAGGGAAATTGACAACTCAGTCCCCCACGATTTCTGATGGGCCGATGAAGAACCGGACAATAAACAAATTGATTTTATAAGCTGTGGTATGCTGGAGGTATTTAGCGTGTTCCAGTGACGGTTTGATCTGCTGAGTGAGGGCGTGGGTCTGGCAGTGGGAGTATGAAGGAAATTTAGGCATGGCTAGATACTAGCTAACCAAGCCTCACCCACTTGAACCCACGAAAGAATACTGAATGAAGTGGATGACAAGAGTGCTATACTGTATATTGCCTACCCTATATTGCCTATGGAAGAGTTAGTTTTGATTGTGGTACTGCCATTTGATGGAAGGTTTGATGTTATTAACCTTCTGCGTTAGATGTATGTGGCAACGTGATGGTGGAGTGAATGCTAACTTGTCTTTCTAAATTCTAGTGGCTTTTGATGGTGTAGATTATCTTTTACGTCATTATTTAATGGATTACATCTGGTAAATGAATCAGGATTATTAGCACTGTGTTAGAATTTCAGATAGCAAATAGTGACCCTTTCTATTACCTTCCATTCAATGTTATTACCTCCCATGTATTGCAGTCAGCATGTAATTGACCTTGTTTATAGTGTCACCTTTTGCTGGTAATTTATAGTTGTTTATTGACCTGTAGGGCTGGCAGGACATTTATACTTTGCTGTAATTGTTGTCGTTGTGGGTGTTATTTTTGTTAATGACGAGCACTGATGAGGGTGGTGTAAACAATGTCGCTCTCTGATTCCATAGCTTGATTTGTTGTTTGAGTGGGGGACATTGATTATAATTGTCTGGCTTTCCCGTTATTGTTTTCTCTGTCATTGTTTGGATCTGCAAACCAAGGCGATTAAGTTTGTAATTAATTTCATTTCATGTAGTTTCGTTAGGGTCAATGTTTACGGGATGTGTGTGTGTGTGTGTGTGTGTGTGTGTGTGTGTGTGTGTGTGTGTGTGTGTGTGTGTGTTTTGCACTGGAGAATAATAATGAATGCCAAAACTCGACTGGGAGTAGGGTACTTATTTCGTGGCCAAAAATAAATAAGCAAAATTAATGAATGAATAAATGAATAATTACACATATGAAAGTAAAAAAAATAGTCCCTTATATTCAATACCCACTGGACATCACTCTAGGTGTGCCCCTTGTCAAAATACACTTCACGTACGAAACATTTTCTTGGATTTTGTTACCTCGGCACGACCTTCTCAACGCTGCCCTCGCTCCGCTGAACAGCTCCGAGCAGCATAGTAAAAGGCGCCTCACGTAACTCGTCAAAGATTCTATCAAAAGTGCTCGCTATATTGTTTTTCATTTTCCTACATGCTCCGGTACTCTTCCTTGATTTAATTAGTTGGTGAAGTTTTCCAGCCTCGCCTTTTTTTATAATGGCAGCTTATTAATTTTATGTTATGCAGTTGGGAGATGATATAGATATTTTCAGCGATATATGAGTGGAGTTGGTATAATGGTATCAATATGTATAGTAACATTAATAATATTATTGGCTAATGTGATAGAAAGCGTTAGGAGAAATATGTTGATGTGGTTTGGCCATGTGGAGAGGATGGAGAGAGAAAGAGTCTAACGAGGAGAGTGTAAGCAAGTGAGGTGGAGTGTGGGAGTGGAAGGGGGAGGAGGGGGATGAGATGGAGGATGGAGTGGAGAGGTATATGAGAGCGGGGGCCGTGAGCTGGGAGCAGGGTAGTGAAGCGGCATTGGATAGGGCGACATGGAGGCGATTGGTGTGTAGCCACCCTTACGGGATTGAGGAGTCTGGCAATAGATAGATAACTTACGTAAACTAAAACATATTGTTGAAATAGTGATGCTAATGATGAAGTTGGTTAATCTAGGCGATAAGATAAATGAGGCATTGTAAGGACGTGTATCGGTATATGACCCACACTACGGTAAGATGGGCTGAAATACATACACTTAATTACATACGTAAGAAATATAACAAAGGATCGCACAAAACAGATTGCCACGCTCATTCCATATCAAAAGAAACGCAGCGGCAGAATGTGTGACATCATTACCAGAAGACTCGCATAATTCAGCTAACGTTCATCCACACACACGTTCACCTCCCCTCACACACACACACACACACACACACACACGTTCACCCAAACACTCACGAACACCCACACACCCACGTTCACCCACACATCCACGTTCACCCACACACCCACATTCACCCACACACCCACACATCCACACATCCACGTTCACCCACACATCCACACACCCACGTTCACCCAAACACACACACACACACACACACACACACACACACACACACACACACGTTCACCCACAATCGGTAGAGAGGTGGCCTGCATTACCAACGGACCCAGGTTCAAATCCCCGCTGGGGCAGGGAACAGTTTAAGGATTTGAATTTCATTAAAATCAGGCTTCACTGATCTACCAAAAACCCCACCGTCATGTCGTAAAAATACCACCGCTAATACCAATACACCATTCCTGTATGAGACAGCCCTAGCATGTATTCAATATGGACGGTGGGTGTTAGCGCCGAAGTGGTGACATGTAGAGGTGTATAGTATCAAGGAGGACTGCTGGGCCTTGATAGCAGGCTGTAAGCCTATGCCCAGAGTCAGACACATAGAAAAAAAAAAAAACACGTTCACCCACACACCCACATTCACCCTCACAGCCATATTACCTACTACACCTACACACACCCATGTCCCACCACGCTCACTCACATTCGCCCACACATCCACATTACACTCCGCATCCATATTCGCCCACATAACTACATTCCCCCACGTACACCTGCACACCTACTCGCTTTCTCCCACACCTTTACTCCCTTAATGATGTCCCCCGTGGTGTAACCTCACTGTAGCCGTATTTCTTTGTATTAACATTGAATTACAGGACTTGGTCGCATCTAACACTGTGCTGACGGGGTACTGGCGCAGTATTTCACACGTTCTATGTTAAACCAGTGGACGCAGACGAGAGGGTTTGAGAAGCTTTAGGGCTATTCAACTGGCAGCCTACGGGCCAAATTCAGCCTTTGAGTCGTCCTTCATTGATCATTTGACAGACTCCTGAAGAATGCAAATAAACGAACATAAATTAGAATATTTTGCATTTTTCATTTTACATTTGCGCTTAATGGAGAATGTAAAAGCAAATTATACATGAATGTTTCGTTTCGCTGTATGTATAAGTGTTTACATGGAAGGAAAAAGGAGCTATAATGTCTGACTCTTATGTCAATCTGAGTTTCATAATCCGGTCCCACTCCTAAAGTACTTTAATAGCTCTACATATGGTGTGTGGTGCGTATGTGGGTGTGAGTGAGGGTGGGGAGTTTTGGAGCTGGGGGTGGGGAAGGGGGATTGGAGTGTGAGGGTGGGTGTGGGAGTGTGGGTGTGTAGGGGATTCTGGGTGTGGGTGTGGGTGTGTAGGGGATATGTGGGTGTGAATGTGTGGGTGGGGGAACAGTGAAAAGATGAGAAACAAACACGTCAAGAAAAAGAACCCAGACAGTCCAGCATGAAAAAACACCCAGACAGTCCAACAAGAAAAAACACCCAGACAGTCCAACAAGAAAAAACACCCAGAGAGTCCAACAAGAAAAAACACCCAGACAGTCCAACAAGAAAAAACACGCAGACAGTCCAACAAGAAAAAACACCCAGACAGTCCAACACCCGCTCCGTAGCATCACTCTAAAGGCAAGTCCACAGGGTCATTGAACGCCTGTGATCATGGAATGTGGTAATGAAAAAAAAAAAAAAAAAAAAAAAAGCTGCTAAGTAATCGTGTAGATGTGATGAATTACAGCAACTTTCCCTCTTCTGATCCACTGTTTATACCGCCCTTCATGATCATGCATCGAAGCCAATGAACCACATCCTCCAACACGACCGCTTCCACCTGAGTCGTATACAGAGGCATTAAGGACAAAACTTTGACCCCTCCCTCAGCTCCCTGTGCCCTTGATCTTAGAAGGATTGCCCTCAAGATCTAATGACTTCATCCTTACCTAATGAATAATCCATTCACAAAGTTTGGTCCAAGTCAAATGAATACCGATGACGTTGATCTTACTATATGACCTTGACCTTTGGCTTATTATATCTTCGCACCAAAATCATCCAAACCGAAGCAAAATTACGAATTAAAGGCTGCATGCTTAAGCCATGCCTTTTGCCATTTGCTTATGGCCCATTTTTCTCTCGAAATTGAATCTCTTTGCTCCTTTTTACCCATAACCCTTTCACCGAGTTTGCTCAAAATCAGATGAAAATTGTTCTAATTGAGATTTGATCCTGGACCTTTGAGCGCTTCACCCATTTTGAATCACCTTTCCTGATGTTGCCCTTAATCGCTTTGCCAGATTTGGTACAGATCCATCCAACTGCTTTTCCATAACCCTGGTAACAGACAGACAGACAAAAAAACAAGGAGGACCGAACACATAACCCCCTTGCGCATCTGCACTCGGGTGTAAAAATAATATTAGATAAGAGAAAGCCATGGGAAAAACAGAAAAAGTTAATTAGAAGGAAAGTAGCATATATGTAAGAGCAGGAAGTCCTTATGGACTTCAGATGAAGTAGAATACATTTTGAGGATGGGTTATCATGCATATATAAGTAGCTACTCAGCCCACCCATCCTAGCACCTGCCATCACACACACACACACACACACACACACACACACACACACACACACAATCACCACCTTATAGCCTGACTTCTCCCAAAACGCCATTTATTTATCATGTAATTCCTGGAAGAGCAAAGAATAATAATAGCATGCTTGATGATCCGCCACAAGAAGTCATCACACACATCAAATATTCCTTTACACTTCACACGGCACTCATGAGGGAAGGAAATCAGAGGGGAAAATGGAAAACAACGTGTGTGTGTGTGTGTGTGTGTGTGTGTGTGAGAGAGAGAGAGAGAGAGAGAGAGAGAGAGAGAAAGACAGACAGACAGACAGACAGAGAGGCAAGGTACCGAAAGCTTAGGGGAAAAAAAATGGATAGAAAAGGAAGAAGGTGGAACAGTTGGGATTAAAGGAGTGAAAATATGTAGAAGAAAGAGAAGAAGGTAGGAAAGGGTTAAAATGAGAAGATTGGTTGGAGGGTGAGATGAATGGAGGAATCGGTAAAACCTGAAAGATGAAAGCAATGAAAATAGGAGACGCAAGAAGTGAGGAGGAATAGGGAAGGGAAGAAAATGATGGAGGTAGGATGGAGGAGGAAGAAGAGGTCGAGATATAAAGTTCATTTTCTATTCCATCCAACATTGCAGTAAGGTCACAATGAAGAGGCTTAGGTGAAACATCGTATTACACAAACAGGTTTATCATCTATCTATCTCTCTATATACCTAGACTGTTTCCCATCTAACGGGGGGTAGCCAAGACAGTACGACACACTCACCAAAACACTCATCCAAAGACACACATTTACTCGTACCTTAGCCTCAAAGGGAAGATGGGACCACTCCTCACCGCATCACACTGCACGAGGATCAACTGAGCAGTGCAGTCCAGCGACATAATTATCTACTTATAGCAAAATCGAGGAGGAAAAACCAAACCCCAGTTTACAGTAACACAGCAAGTTGTGTGTGGATATTTTGTTATGGTGTACTTTGGAAAACCGTTTTATTTAATTATTTATCACAGTGGAATAATCTAGACCTAATTTTTTACCCTGTTTTATTATATTTTCGTCGTATGTTCTTTGTCGTTGAAGGAAGAGTGGCAAGTCTTAAGATCGATAGATTCGTTCAAGGGTAGATGGAACAAAATAATGCCTTTTGTCCTTAAAGCGGTCAAGGAAAAGTAATCTCTGCTTCTGTGATTTACTAGTTTCTATTCGCAAACTGAAGGCATTTGTTTTGAGCACGTTACATATCTCTCGATTTTGGCCACATTGAGAAATTTGATATTGTACTTCCGATGTTCTGTATATTATTTCCTTGCTTTAAACACTTTCATGGAAGAATGTGAGTATACTTCTTTATATATGCAGTCGGCCTCCGATTTTTTTTTTTTTTTTACAGATTTTTCACGAGAAGTATTTCCGCCTGAAAAGAATGGAAGCACAATTTCAAAAAAGCCTGGTTATAGCTTTTTTCGTCTTTGTTTCTTATTTATTCTTTCCATGCATTTTAAATGTATATGCTTGTTACAATTTAGGATATTCCAACGTGCTTGAAGAAGTCTCTATGGTCATTTATAGTAGTGCCATTTGCTTGTTTATATCCATATTCTTTTCATTAGTATGTGATATTTAAATGGTATATTGCATCTTGATAGGAGATATTCATGGTATATTGCACTGTCCAGGTGTTTAATAGACCACCATGCCTGTTCTATAAATACCAGCGCTGCCTCTGTCAACGTGTTACCCCTCCAGACACAAGGAGAGAGGCGGATGGCATCTGTTGTGGCGCAGCGAGGTGTGCAAGGAGTGGTGGTGGTGGTGATGGTGGGGACATTGTTCAGCACTCTCACCACACAGCCGTTTCCACACGCCATTTCCACATTCTTGCTACACACACACACACACACACACACACACACGCACACACACACGCACACACGCACGCACGCGCGCGCGCGCGTTCTCGCTTGCCATCTGGTAGACGGGAGTTCGCGCCTCGCTCAGGTTGCGAAAAGTTTCACTGACGATGTGGGTGGTTACTATCCCCCTTGAGCAAGGGAACGGGTGTATGCGTGTGTGAAGGTCAAAGCCTTGTCCTTAGATCGGACTATATGAGCTCTCAGCTCCTTTCCGGGAGGGTAAAAGTTGACGATCACGACCATCAAGTGATCCTGACCGACCCGGTGAATTACACATACACACACACACACACACACACACACACACACTGCACGTTACGTCCACACACATCACACAAAATCTGACTCTGTATTGCAACCTTCTTCCCTTCCTGGTCTTCTCTCTTCCCTTTCTTCCCACGACGTTCTTTTGTTACCTTTATTCCGTATTGCTCTGCCTCTCACCTCACTCCCCCAGCGTTACCTTACTATTTAAAAGGATTCAGTAAATTACATAGGAAAGCAGACAGCAATAAAAAAAACATGGTCTTCTCGAGGATGTTTGTTAGAGAAGATTATAACTATGATATATAACTCTCTCTCTCTCTCTCTCTCTCTCTCTCTCTCTCTCTCTCTCTCTCTCTCTCTCAGCATGCAGAGGGAACTTAAACAAAATCTTCTAATATTACTACACATACGCTAGTCAACCTCTTCAGTTCGTAAGTCGTCTTTTTCATTACCTTTGTCCTTCCCCCAGGAGAGCCTTCAGGTCACGGCAGCCTCTTAGATGTAAACAGATTGATGGAGGCTTAGAAGTAGTAGTGGTGGTAGTAGTAGTAGCAGTAGCAGCAACAGCAGCAGTAGTAGTAGTAGTAGTAGTAGTAGTAGTAGTAATAGTAGTAGTAGTAGTAATCTAGTAGTAGTAGCAGTAGTAATGTAGTAGTAGTAGTAGTTTCTCTATCAACACCAAACTACATGCACAGTACACACTACACTTCCGTTTCCAAAATTCAAAAACAAATCATGGCTGCAAGACACAGCCTAGGAGTCCCCGGGGGGGGGGGGACCATAAATGCCCCCACCTTCAGCCCCTTTCCTGGTGACGACTCGAGCTGCCTGGAACCACTGTCTGACTCACTCCT
>NC_136959.1:8849158-8866658 GCF_032717465.1 Coenobita brevimanus
GAGCAGGGCAGTGAAATGGCGGGGGACAGGGGGACATGGAAGCGATTTGTTTGTGGCCACCTCTTACGGGATTAAGGCGTCTGGCAATAGACAGATAGATAGAAATTAGTTGACAAGGAGAGTAGTTGAAGGCAATAGCACAAGTGTTAATTAGAATTCCATCTGAAATACTGAGTATTCTTGGAGTGAAGCGATTAGCATAACTGCGATAATAAACTGCGAGTAATCAGTATATACAGATATATAAATTAGTAAAGAGAGAGAGAGAGAGAGAGAGAGAGAGAGAATTCTATGGGAAGGCGGATGCATATAAAGCTGTAAACTTCTCTAACAGGTGTCACTTTTATCAGATGAATTTATATACGTACATTACAGCTGCTAAAAAGACTGCCTTGATACCCAGCGTTAGAACAAATTATAAATATTCAACATGACGAAATATGACAACCAATTACCGTAGAGTTTTTCCTCCTACATTCTCGTGTGGTTAGCTAAGGGGATCGGACGGGCGAGCGAATCAGTGGGTGGTGGAGGAGGCAAGGCAGGTGGGGTGCGTGGGCAGGGTTGGGTGGGTGGGTGGGTGTGGTGGAGGCTGAGTGGGTGGGCAGGGTTGGGTGGGTATAATAATAATAATAATAAGAAGAAGAAGAAGAAGAATGATAATAATAATTACAACAATAATTTTAATACCGGTAATAATAATAATAATCATAATAATGACGATGATAATAATAATGATAACTCTCTCTCTCTCTCTCTCTCTCTCTCTCTCTCTCTCTCTCTCTCTCTCTCTCTCTCTCTCTCTCTCTCTCTCTCTCAGGTAAACAAACCCGTGGGACCTTACCTGCAGTACTAAAGGTATGCTATAGTCTGACAAATCTAAACGTAGGGTTTTGGTGGAGTCACCCCCTCCCTGCACTGCTGCCACGTTTCCGAGCTGACCTCTCCATCAGCGATGACCTTGACACTGTTTCCCTCTTGTGATCTCCGTTTTTCTAATACCCCCTATACCCCTGCCACCAACACCCCCTATACCCCTACCCCCAACAACACCCCCATCAACAACACCCGCTATACCTCCACCACCAACACCTCCTATAAATATAGACCCCCACCATCAACACCTGTATAATAATTAGCCGTTGATAATTGCTATACTTTTATTGAGAGCATACATTCTACCCTATTGCTCAAACTCCCTAATCTTACAATCCCATCTGTCTTAATCCTTCCCACTGCCCTCGTTCCTAAATCCCTTAATTGATCTATTTTTAACCTAAGTGTCCCCACACCTTTTAAACCATTTACCTCTCTGTCACTATTCTCCACCATATGTATCAACTTGTATTATATTGTGTATAGAACTTTCATACTGTATGCTGTACTACTCTATAATGTATAAGAATACCCACTGTTTAGTGGAAATAAAGTTATATTATTATTATTATTATTATTTCTCTCTCTCTCTCTCTCTCTCTCTCTCTCTCTCTCTCTCTCTCGCTAGATTTTGTTATGTGTCATCCATGGTTTTTTACTTCCATTTTTATGTATGGACTATAATTTTGACTTTATTTCCGCACCACCCTTGAGGTAAAAGTCACGGCGCGTTTTTTTTTTTATAGAGGTTTCCCCAATAGGCCTAAATCCTGTAGGGGGTTGGTGACCTCCCATAGCGTACACACAAACACATGTCGCGTGAGTGCTGCCACCCCAGAGCTGTTTGATATATTTATTTTAATTATGAAAGGATCGCCTCTCCCCACTTTTATCCCTTCAAATTTTCTTGCAATTATACTTGCTAAATTAATTAGCAATGTTAGAAGTGTTGGGGAAGTAAATAATAATTAGAATATTTTTAGAGCAACACTGCCAAATTTTATGCCACGTTTCTCTATTATCGTATAATATAGTATGCAGAATAGTTTTATTCTTCCTTGATACATGTCAGCACTTTCATTACAGTTATATTAGTATGAGTTATGTTTATGTATCATTCCTACTACACAAACCACAGGCGTTATACATCGTAGGGTTAGGAAACATGGCAACAGTGTAGGCAGTGGCAGACTCCACCCAAACCCTATGTTTAGATTTGTCAGACTATAATTAGTTAATGATGCTAGTACTGACACAGACACCCTCTCTCTCACAGCAGTAACACCGTCGCTGGTACCAGTACTGAGATTTTACACCTGTGATGTTGGACAGGTTAAATAGGATTTACCAAGACTACCTCTGAGGATGTAGTTGTGTTGCTTTCACCTTGCAGTGCATAGGCACATAGATTGATATAGGTAGATACATAGATGTGCGCTGATAGAGAGACCGGTGACATAGATAAATAAACAGTGACATATACATTCACAGACAGACAGATATATGTAACTTGAGATTCACCCAGAGTTCGATAGATAGATAGACAGGTATACTAAGACATCCAAAGATAGACAAATAGATGGATATACAAACAGATACCCAGTTGGATAGATAGATAGATCAAGAAAGGAGAAAGAAAGAATGAAAGATAATGATACAGAGAGATATGTAGATATGTAGACAGGTAAAGAATGAAAGAGAATGATAGATATATAGATAGGTCAAGAATGGAAGGAAGAGAATGATACATATAGATTTGTAGATAGGTAAAGAACGAAAGATAGACAATGATAGTTACATATGTAAATAGATAGATAGATAGATAGATACACTTTCCATTTATATAACAAACAGAAGCCAAAAGGGTCAACAGTGCTATATAACTGGGTCAGGTCAGTAAGGAGATCATGACAAGGAATATTGTTTCAAGGCTTCTTTACCTTCATATTACCTTGTAAGTTGTATGTTGTAGTAGTAGTAGTTGTTCCCTAGGCAGTCTGGCAGAACAGCCCCGAGTCCCTTAGGAAGGCCATGGGCGTGACCAGGCTTTCCTACAGAGCTCTCAAAGAGTGTATGTTGTGTTGTTGGCTTAGGTGATTGTGTGCAATGCAGTTTTCCATAATGTGCTTAATAGTATGGGGTGCTGTGTTGCATCCTGGACAGGCATTAGCGACGGAGTCATCCAGCCCTCTTCTGGTAGCTTAAGAGGGCTGGATGGTGCCTACATCTCAGCCTGGCCAGGTGGACCCTATCCTCACGAAGGAGATAGGATTCAGAAGGGTGGATGTCAGGAGGCCGTGCATGCAGCTGTGTGTTGTCTTTAAGTGACTGAATGGAGCGGCGAGTGATCTGAGTGTGGATATGCTTCTGGAAGCTGGTCTGAGGTGGGCGAGAGGGGAGAGATGACAGTATTTGTGTATGGTATCGTGTGCTGGGTGTTGTTTTGATGTTCCTTGGTGTGGGTGGATGTGCTGCCATGTAATATAGTAGATGTTGTGGGTTTGTGGAGGCTGCAGCAAGAATCTGGGTGCCTCTCATGTCTAGGTGATCCTTGACTTTGAGGACTTTGGTTTCTTGATGTAGGTGGTCTGTGGGTGTAGTAGCTGTGCAGCCTGTGATTATTTTTAGGGCCTTGTTCTTATGGTCTGAAGAGTGTTGTAGTGTGTTTTTGTGAGGTTAGACCCCCAGACAGGGCTTGCATAATTCATCACTGAACATACGTATTGTTTGTATACGGTGGTGGTGGTTTCTTTTGTTGTGTCCGAATGTTGTATGGGCAAGTGAGCTGAAAGCATTGAGTCTTGGTGTTATTTATTTTTAATGTTTGTGATGTGTTGGTTAAATGACATTGATGTATTGTATGTTACACCAAGGATTGTGTGTGTGTGTGTGTGTGTGTGTGTGTGTGTGTGTGTGTGTGTGTGTGTGTGTGTGTGTGTGTGTGTGTGTGTGTGGTAGGGGAGTGTAGTTTATGGTGAGGTGTGGGATGTGATTGTGTTCTGCTGTCCAGTTTGTAAGAAGGGTCTTTGTAGATTGGCTGGGGCTATTTTGAGCCTGTTTGTGGTGAACCTTTCGTGTAGTGTTGAGGTAAGGTTGAATGATGTGTGCAGCTGTGTTTGCGTTTTGGTGCGTACATGTAAGTGTTATATCATCTGCATAGGAAGCTATGTGTATTTGTGGTGTGTTCGGTGTGGGTATGTCGTGCATGTGTAGGTTAAAGAGTGTAGGGGACAAAACAGATCCTTGGGGGACGCCGTTTGTGAAGTTTCTGATGTTAGATGACTGAGCAACAAATGTTACGTGTGCACATCTACCTGCTAAGTAGTTTGCCAGCCATCTTTTTGTGTTATTGTGCATGTTTGTGTTGAGTATTTTGGATCTGAGGCTGGGGCGGGCGATGGCATCAAAAGCTTTGCTAATGTCTAGTGTGATTAGGAGTGTTCTATATGGTGGCCTAGCTGAATTCATGCCATCAAAAACTCTCTGTGTAAGGTCTGTAAGAAGGGTGTTTGTGGAGTGTAGTGTCCTAAAGCCATGTTGTGACTGGGCTAGGGGAATGTGAGGTGTGACTAGTTGTAGTGCCAGTCGTTCAGTGACTTTAGAGGGGGTGCAGAGGAGTGTGATGGGGCGGTGTGAGGAGGGTAAAGTGGGGTCTTTGTTGGGTTTAGGGATAGTGATGATAATGCCATGCTTCCAAATGTTGAGTATTCTGTTGTGTGAGTAGCTGTAGTTTGATATGTTGGTGAGTGCTTGTATGCCCTTTTGTCCAAGGTGTTTAAGGTGAATGTTGTTTATGTTGTCTGGTCCACAGGTAGATGAGTGTTTGAGGTTGTTAATGATGTGCTTCGTCTGGTTACATGTTCTCTTGTTTTCGTGATATGCTGCTCTCTCTCTCTCTCTCTCTCTCTCTCTCTCTCTCTCTCTCTCTCTCTCTAACGGAAAAAACAGAGAGAAAAAGCGAGGACGCGAGACAGACGAAAGACACAAAAGGAGTTAGTGACCAGTAAGATAAAAGGATGAGAAAGAGCAATAACGACACGTACAGAGAAAGTGAGGAAATTTGAAGGATAAGAACGGAAAGAGAGAGAGAGAGAGAGAGAGAGAGAGAGAGAGAGAGAGACGCCAATACCTGTTCCCCTGCCCTTTCTCCAACCTCGTCCTCCACTTCCCTCTCGGCAGGGGGGTGAAGAAATTAGTGACAGTGATAATGTACCAAGTTACTGGTGAATAAACACTTGTCACATCACCATTACCCGAGATACTTGGCCTAAAACAGTATATCTCAACAGGCTAAGATAGTCTGTTTACTCTAACTTAGCCTAAAATTAGAATCTCTCCACCTATAATACAGAGTTGCAACAAGACAATATCCTGTTATTTGCGAAGAAGTGTTAGGGAAGGGATCTAGATGAGTAACATTTTTCTGCCACTGAGCTACGTCAAAAGTAATGAACTCTAAAAGAAATATGGGCCAAATTAATGTGAAAGTAGTATAGTAGATACATATCAAACATAAACACACTATATCACACGCAACAATCATTTTCATCCTCCCTGCAGCCCGACCTGCCCCGCCCTCACTCGGCTTCAGACATTAAGCTGCTCAGTGCAACAAGCCGGTGAGAGTTATAGTCTTGGTCAGGGAAATTATTGCTCATAAATTCCCGGGTCATGTCCAGGGACGTCGTATCATGTTAGGAATATTTCATTGTATAAATATATTCAGTCTCCCCCGCTAGTGCACACCAATACAACCCGGGAAATTTAATGGAGCATTGCTGTCCCGTATTTCCATTGGAATTTGTAACTAACATTAAACGTTGAGATTTGTAAGTGTTTTATGCCAGTTGTTACCGTGATGACTCGGGATAATATTGTACCCACTCCGGCATAAGGGACTAGCTGGAGGAGGCTTTGTATTCACCTGTATCTATCTGTCTGTTTGCATATAGAGAATTGAACCACGCGCCGTGATCCCACCTACTGCCAGCATGCAACGGAGAATGATCTGCATGCCAAAACAATCTTTTCTCATTTATCTCCAGCATTAATCCCATCTCCTTCTCTTGGTATGATCGCAAAGTGCCTAATCAGTATACTGTATATACTGAACAGTCATTGGATACCACACACTATTTTCTCACTCAGATTGCCCATTAATCTCTCTCAAACATAATTTACTTTCACTCCGATTGCGCTACCATCTAAAATCTCTTCACAGCATTAAGAAAAAAAAACATCTTAGACACGTACATAACACTTCCATGATCACTCCTTGTTCACTCTGTCTTGTATTTTACTCATAAATGCTATAAATACCCTACAGACCTTGCCACATGTGCCTTACTATGTGTCTTAATGCACATGTTTATCCACACGTCCCCTACAACTCCTAAAATCACACGGTTCGCCAGTCACCAAATATTCTGATAAATTCCTTTTTTTTCTTTATCATTATTCGTCCATATGTCTTCTCACCACATTTGATGATCTATGTATATATTGCAACAACACCTTCTCATTCTTCAGCTTCTTCACAGCATTCTTCAGCTTCTTCACAGCATTCTTCAGCTTTTTCACAGCATTCTTTAACTTCTTCACAGCATTCTATAGCCTCGTCACAGAATTCTTCAGTCTCTTCACAGCATTCTTGTTTCTTCACAGCATTCTTTAGCCTCTTCACAGCATTCTTGTTTCTTCACAGCAATCTTTAGCCTCTTCACAGCATTCTTCAGCCACTTCACAGCATTCTTCAGCTTCTTCACAGCATTCTTCAGCCTTTTTCACAGCATTCTTCAGCTTCTTCACAGCATTGTTAAGCCTATTCACAGAATTTTTCAACCTCTTCACATCATTCTTGTTTCATCACAGCATTCTTTAGCCTCTTCATAGCATTCTTCTGCCACTTTACAACATTCTGCAACCTCTTCATAGCATTCTTCCGCCTTTTCACAACATCCTTCCGCCTCTTCTCAGCATTATTCAGCCTTTTCACAGCATTCTTCAGTTTCTTCATAGAGTTATTTAATTTCTTCACAGCATTCTTTAGCTTCTTCACAGCATTCTTTAGCTTCTTTACAGGATTTTCCAGCCTCTTCACAGCATTCTTCAGATTCATCACAGCATTCTTCAGATTCACAGCATTCTTCAGCCTCTTCACAGTATTCTTCAGCTTCTTCACAGCATTCCTCAGCCCCTTCACAGCATTCTTCAGATTCACCGCAGCATTCTTCAACTCTTCACAGCATTCTTCGGCTTCTTCACAGCATTCTTCAGATTCACAGCAGCATTCTTCAGCTTTTTCACAGCATTCTCCAGCTTCTTCACAGCATTCTTCAGCTTCTTCACAGCATTCTTCAGCCTCTTCACACCATTCTTCAGCTCCTTCACAGCATTCTTCAGATTCACCACAGCATTCTTCAGCTTCTTCATAGCATTCCTCGGCTTCTTCACAGCATTCTCCAGCTTCTTCACAGCATTCTCCAGCTTCGTCACAGCATTCTTCAGCTTCTTCACAGCATTCTTCAGCCTCTTCACAGCCTTCTTCAGCCTCTTCATAGTATTCTTCAGGTTCTTCACAGCATTCTTCAGCTTCTTCACAGCATTCTTCAGCCTCTTCACAGCATTCTTCAGTCTCTTCATAGTATTCTTCAGGTTCTTCACAGCATTCTTCAGCCTCTTCACAGCATTCTTCAGCCTCTTCACAGCATTCTTCAGCCTCTTCATAGTATTCTTCAGGTTCTTCACAGCATTCTTCAGCTTCTCCACAGTGTGGTAGTCACTTATGCTCTGTGGTGGAATAATTCACTATTCTGTTGGGCCGTCCTAACACTATACTTGGGTTGTGGGAGCCTCGTTTCTAAGTCTTTTCTAGAATGTCCAACAAAACCTATTAGTTGTTCCATGACAATTTTTCCACAGTACTTGCATTGCTTGATGGGCTATTACTGATGAGAATTTTCTTGTTTTTTTCACAACTGACATTTACCTGGTCTGGCGTTCTGGCTAATTAGCTTTATCTTCGTCGAAGAGTTTCCTTGTTGTATTATAACATCGGGTTGTTAGTCTGAGTGGATATTTTAGTTCCTTCCCAGTGCTCTTAAACATTTTAAGTTCTTACCAAAAAAAACTGGGGCCGAAAATCCTATATGCTCTCAAGCACATAGATATAAGGACAGATCTATTTAGTTAATGTGATGATATGAAAGTAATTTTGCGGATTATCTGTACACCTTAGTCTTCAGAACATCTTTATTCCCCATGACCTCTGCATCCAAGAAGAGAAGTAAGTTATTTATTTACACATCATGATTAAATTTTACAGATGGGAATAAGTGATTTAGCTCAGGTAGAAACTCATCACTGGGAAGTGAGAGGGGAGGAAAGGGAGGTAAGTTCTGTTTCTGCTGCCATTCGTTGCCTTTACTTCACTAATTTTTCCAGCCTCATTCACTCGGGCAAGAACAACAAATCCATTCATTGACACGGCCCTGATTACACTGGCTGGTCAGTTATACCCAAATGCAATAACTCGCTGTTCTGTTCTGGATTTACAAGCCTTGCACCTATAAATCTGTCTCTCCATCTGCCTCCAAACTCTCTCTCTCTCTCGAAGTTAGAGGAAGAAAGAATAAGCAAGCATTGTTTTTCCCACTACTCGGGTCATCTTGCATCAATTAACTGTCGGAAAATTAGTCTTCATTTTCGTTCTTTTGTTCGTTCGAAGATTTCTTCACCTACAGTGAAGTCCAGATCATACATTAGCCGGGTTCATTTTGTCATAATTCCTCTGTTGATATAAACAATGACTGCAATGGAGTAGGTGGGGCAGAACACAATATCTGACGGGAAAATTATTGACGGTGGAAGAGACGAGGTTGTATGTGTGTGTCACACACACACACACACACACACACACACACACACACAGGGTAACAAAAAACACCCACTCACGGTCTGCCAGGCAAGTGTAATATTAAGCCCTCGCAACCAACACAGGATCTCTCGGTCTGTGTGTGTGTGTGTGTGTGTGTGTGTGTAACTCAAGTTAAGTCCTGATCCCCAAGGGATATCATTTCCTGAGAGAGAAAAACTAATACTTCACTTTTAATTAGGCTTCCTCTTCTTTCCCTCCTCCTGTTCTTCCTTCGTCGGCACTCCAGGGTTCCTTCCCGTGTCTTTATTCTCTCTCTCTCTCTCTCTCTCTCTCTCTCTCTCTCTCTCTCTCTCTCTCTCTCTCTCTCTCTCTCTCTCAACATCATCACTCTTTTTATAGTTCTTTTAGCTTTCACTCTTCCCATCATTTATGCATCTCTTACCATATCACTCTTCCTCATGCTCTTTTTCCCCCTCTTCTCTTCATTCTGTGCTAGTTCTTACCATTTTTCTTTGCTACATTCTTTTAAGATGCCATTAAGACGTATACATTTTTATTTCTCATATTTCTTCGTTTCTCTTATCACCTTCCTTGCATCTTTTCCATCTGACTTCCTCATTACTTCATTTCAATTTGCCCTTCCATACTCTTCTCTCACCGTTCATCAGTACTTCATTTCCTTCTGGTTTCCTTCTATTTTCATCTTTCACCACGCCTCTGTAGGTTCCTTTCTCTTAGTTCCTCCATCATCCTTGCAAACATCTCTCTTCCCTCATCATTATCTGTCCTTTCGTTTATGACTCCATTTTTCGTTGTAATATTCAGTTGACTGGCTTTAGTTCCCTGTTAATGCATGATATTGGTGTTTACATCCTGGTTCTCTATCTCACTGCCCTGCCTTATTCATACACCAAAGAGTGGTCAAAGCGTGGACATTCTCCAGGAGGAGGAGGAGGAGGTGATTCCAATAAAAAGCATTGCATAGTAATCTGGAAAGTCGGGGAGTGCAACAGAAAACGATTTTAGGGTAAACTATAATCAAGTGACAGGACCCTTATATCATGACTTCCTGTGGTATTTTCTGAATTTACTGTAGGCCTTTTGATTTCATACAAGTTTTTGCTGTGGAGATGTGGTGCTGAAATTTGTATTACTTAATATTCTGCTCTATGTTAACACTGTTCCTTGTATGGCGACACTGAATGGAAGACAAGACACGTGAGAGGAGGACTGACAGCTGGGAAGGTAAGGGTGAAGGCAGAGAAGAAGGTGAGAATAGCAAGGACCTTTAGGAGCAAGGATGGGAATGGTGGGGCGGAAGGAAAGAAAGTGTGGAAACAAGAGAGAGAGAGAGAGAGAGAGAGAGAGAGACAGACAGACATAATCTGGCATCTCCAACACAACCTAACCTACTTCCTTGTCTAGAAATAATGAAGCATTCCACTTCCTGGCTCGCCTTACATATCTCACTGATTACTCTCGCGTCTTCATTACATTCTACGTTTCTATTTTTTTTTTTTTTTCTTCTTTCATACGATCATTTATTTCCCTCCCTATACTAATCATTTCTCCCTTTTCGCTCTCTTTCTTCATTCTCTCATTCTTTATTCTCTTTTTTCTCCTATCCTTTCTTCCAATCTTTCTTTCACTGTAATTCTCATCACTTCCATGTTATTTTTTCATGTTTTGTTTCCCAAATCCTTCTCTCCCTCTCTCTCTCTCTCTCTCTCTCTCTCTCTCTCTCTCTCTTTCTAACCAGACGCCCTAGTCCCGTAAGGAATGGCTGTGAACAAATCGCTCCCATTTTGCACCTGTCCTCTTCCGTCAGGGACGCTCCACTGGCGATCTTCTCACCTACCTTTCAGACTCGTGTCATCCTCCTTTCGGGACTTTGGCGAAAGCTTTGCCATTGCTCTTGACATCTCAAAGGCTTTCGATCAAGTCTGGCATAAATCTTTAATTTCCAAACTGCCCTCCTACGGTTTGTATCCTTCTATCTGTGCCTTCATCTCTAGCTTCCTTTCTGGTCGTTCTATAGCCGCTGTTGTAGACGGCCATCGTTCTTCTCCTAGATCTATCAACAGTGGTGTTCCTCAGGGCTCTGTCCTATCATCAACTCTCTTCCTTTTATTCATCAGTGACCTTCTAAGCTGTACAACTAATCCTATCCACTCATACGCTGATGACTCCACCCTTCATCTTCCCATTCGGTTCCCGCAACGTCCATCTCAGCAGTTACTTCAACAAACAAGGGATGAGGCTATGGCACACCTAATGTCTGACTTGGCTTGTATCTCTGACTGGGGTAAAATAATCTGGTTGTTTTTAATGCATGTAAGACTCAGTTCTTACACCTATCAACCCGGCAAAATCTTCCACAGTTATACCCACTAATGTTTAATAATATTCAGCTTAATCCTGCATCACCCTTGAACATGCTTGGGGTTTCATTTACTCGGAACTTATCTTGGAAAGATCATAGTACATCCCTTGTAAAATCAGCTTCCAAGAGATTAGTTGTGCTAAGCCAACTCCGTTCCTTCTTTACCCCTGCACAATTGTTGACTCTATGCAGGGGTTTTATCCGCCCCTGATTGGAGTACAACTCTCATGTGTGGGGAGGCTCCCCACAATCAGCTCTTCTCGATAGGTTGGAGTCAAAGGCTTATCGTCTCATTAACTCTCCTCCTCTTACTGACTCCCTTCAACCTCTGTCTCTTCGCTGCACTGTTGCATCTTTATCTCTTTTCTATCACTACTTCAATGGTCACTGCTCCTCTGAACTGTCTCCATGCATTCCTCCACCTTTACGATGGGCGCGTAGCACCTGTCTAGCAGCAAATTCTCGTCCCTTTTCTGTCCAACTCTCTAATGCAAGAATTAACCGTTACTCCCAGTCCTTCATTTATGCAACGGGTCAACTCTGGAACTGTCTCCCTCTGCCTGTATTTCCCGCTTCCTATGATCTCCAGTCTTTCAAACGCAGTGTGACCAGGCATCTCGAAATGATAGGATCTTGAATTTGGCTCTCTCTTGTAATTTGTTTTTCTCTTGGAGAGAACTGTTATTGCGGGCTCATGGCATTTGTTTCCTTCTTCTTCGATTAAAATAAAATAAAAAATTTTTGACCTGCCTCCAACTAACAGCCCCCCCCCCTCTCGTCTATCTCTCCACTCTATCCCTCTCATCCTCGGGCACCTCCTCCATCTCACTCACACACTCTCTTCTAGTGAGTCTCTCATTCTTCATTCTCTAAACATGACCTGTCCACCTCATCCCCAGGCTCCTCCTCCATCTCACTCACATTCCCTCTTCTAGTCAGTCTCTCATTACCCATTCTCTCCACATGACCAGTCAATCTCATCCTTGGGCTCCTCCATCTCACTCACATACCCTCGTCTAGTCAGTCTCTCATTCTCCATTCTCTCCACATGGGCAGTCCATCTCAAAATGCTTCTCTTATAGCTTTCAGTCACATCCACCATCCTTGTTGCTATATGCTAGCGTAATGACCTGATGGAGAGGCGAGAGGGTGGAATCCGAGGCGTCCATATGACATGATACGAAGCCCAGGAGAGCGATAAAAAGGTTCCCTTGTATTCATCTACGTATTTTCGCGAGGATGAATATTTTCTTTATATCTTTTACCGACAGTCCCAAAGTACAGTGCAGTCGTGAGCAATACCGTAACGTGCATAGTTTCATTCTTTACCGCGACTGTGACTGCTCTCCCTCAAGTGTTCTGTATCTTAAATCGTTTCTGTTGCGTTATTCTGTGTGTGTGTGTGTGTGTGTGTGTGTGTGTGTGTGTGTGTGTGTGTGTGTGTGTGTGATATTTCCCCCTCATTTCCCATCCAACTTTCTTCGGGTGACACATGGCGATGGGAGAAGAGGCAGCGAGTTTTCCATGTGTTTGCTGAAATAGTGTCAGTCGCCCTTGTTTCCCGGCCTGAGGAAAATTGCTGACTGTGGAAACAATAAAATGCTGTGAATATTTTAACAATTCAAATTACCCAGGAATGTCAGTATTGTCGTAGTGATGTAACTGTGAGCACCGCTGGATATATGGTGGGCGGTCTCTCTTTCATTGTCCGTGCATTCCTTCTCGCACAATATATTCACCGACTCGCCTCTGACTTCCTGAACACATCTGACTCTTTTTCCGGCGGTAAATGTACACACTCTCTCTCTCTCTCTCTCTCTCTCTCTCTCTCTCTCTCTCTCTCTCTCTCTCTCTCTCTCTCTCCCCTGTTTACATTTAATCTATTTTTCCCTGCCACAGTAACCAGTGATATAGCTAACTAATATATCCTTGAGAAACAGCTTGCATGACAGTGAGAGTGTCATTTCTAGCAACTCGCTCAAGTAGCCAATATTGCTACCTAGACCTCACTTTGCTAGTTCAAAATAAGAACATAAGTGTGAGGATAACTTCAGTAGGTCAATCGACCCCAGCTAGGCACCTCCTGCAAGAGTGTCACTGATTCAGAATAGGACAAGGATAGTAAATAGGAGAGCTCTCTCCCGCCCACTAAACCCTTCAGGAGAAATCGACAAAAACGTAAGGAACAACAACACGCGGCACAGAAAAACTGACGTAGAAATTTAGCAGGAAAGTGTAAAAGGAGAAAGGAGAGGAGAGAAACATTTTTAAAATCAACTGTAGTCCTGTGCCTCTCAGAACGACGCAAAGACACTATTAAGCCATAGTGGCAACAAAGAGGCTACATTTACGGGGTAAACTTAAATTGGTGGTTTGGTCATAATTATGGAGAGGTTGGAAAGTGAGAGACTGACGGGGAGAGTTTACGTGAGTGAGGAGGAGGGGGAGAGAGGGAGTGGAAGGCCAAGGATGAGATGAAGGGATGGAGTGAAGAGGTATGAGAGATGGGGGGGGATGAACTGGGAGCAGGGCAGTGAAATGGCAGGGGACAGGGCGACACGGACGCAATTTATTTGTGGTCACCTTTTACGGGATTAAGGCGTCTGGCAATAGATACATAGGTAAACTTAAATTGGTACGTTTTTTCACTAAGAATTATTTACACGCAAAACAAATATCACCATTAGAAAAACGAATGAAAATTTGGCAAGATAATGAAGCTATATAATTAACAAGAAAGTATCAGTATCCAGTCAACTCTGGAACTGTCTCCCTCGGTCTGTATTTCCTACCGCCTACGACCTCCACTCTTTTAAACGCAGTGTGTCCAGGCATCTCGAGATGAACAGATCTTGAATTTGGCTCTCAGTTATCTTGTTTTTGTTTTTGTTTTTTTTTCTTGGAGGGAAGTCTTACGGGCTTCTGGCCTTTGGTTCCTTCTTCCATGCATTAAAATAATATACTGTAAATGTTTCTAGGCGACTATCCAATACGACATCATTAATCGTACTTTGTCGAGAGACGCTAGACAAGAAAGCCAGATTAATGTTTTACATTTTTTATCCTGTCTGAAATTTGCAAACTTAGAGAGAGAGAGAGAGAGAGAGAGAGAGAGAGAGAGAGAGAGAGAGAGAGAGAGGGAGAGAGAGGTCACCTGGAAACACGGTAACAAGGTCATCAGGGAGAAATTAATTGCCTTCCTTGATGCTGTTTGTAAGCTGTCAAGATGCAGGCATTGAGGAGGGCTTGTTGTGTTCACGTCGGGTAAGGGGGCTCCGTAACACCTTTTCATTAGCGATTTATTTTTGTGAAGCTTGGACCTTGTTGGAGGGACACAAGTCATGAGTGAGAGCAGTGGAAATGAGTTATTTTAGAGGAGCCTGTGGAGTCACATGGAGAGACAGACTGACAAATGAGGATGTGAAGGAGCGTTGTGGTGTGGATGTGGATGTGATAGGAAGCGTTAGGAGAAACATACTGAGGTGGTTTGGCCATGTGGAGAGGATGGAGAGTGAGAGACTGACGAGGAGAGTGTATGTGAGTGAGGTGGAGGGGGAGAGAGGCAGGGGGAGGCCAAGAATGAGATGGAGGGATGGAGTGGAGAGGTATATGAGAGAGGGGGGATGAGCTGGCGGGGGACAGGGAGACGTGGAGGCGATTTGTTTGTGGCCACCCCGTATGGGATTAAGGAACAGTATGTATCAATAGATACATAGATGTTATTTGTGCAAAGTATGACGATGTTTGAAAGGGTTAATGGAACACAGAAAAGGATAGTAAACTGTAATAAATATAATAAATCGCTTAGGAAAATGTGTTAAGGAGCTACCTTAACTGAAGAGAATAGGGACACCGATGTCGGTGAAGCTGTAATCCACCGGTCCATCCAGGTCCGGCCTCCTGCAGACAGCAATATCGATCCACTTTTTAAGCGAACAGATATTAAACTCTTAAGGAATACGCTGAGAAGTTTGCCGGGTTCCAACGATCGCAGTACTGGGTCTCGAAAGTAATGATTCATTGTTCCGTTTTAAATCACAAGGAATTGGGTCGATATTTACGTCCGCAGGAGTACAGCATAAAGAGCAAGTTTGAGCATCGAATGTGTTGGAAAGGCGATATGGTCAGTAAATTAGGAAGGAATAAGCAGGCGGAGTAAAGTGCGAGACTAAATGGGTGTCGTTGTACAGAAAAAAATGCTGTAAGCAGACCAGTGTCGAGTAAATGTGGGATGAGGTCTTGACAAGCCAGCTCAGAGTTAGTGGACCTATGAGATGCTACGGGAGACCGTGTGACTTATAATGTGGCCACCAAACACCAAATCCAAGTGGACAGGAAAATGCCCTTCTGCATGAAAGAGCTCGCGTTCCATCCCAGGTTAGGGAAGAGAGATTGATGTGAATATTGTACGTGACACAAAGGAGGACTGATGTACCTTAGAGAATGGGCTGGCAGATCTGTGCGTAGTCGGACACACACACACACACACACACACACACACACACACACACACACACAAAGATGAAATAAGAAGCATCGTCTCACATCCACCACATTGTAACAAACCACCATTACAGATTCACGCAAATACTCTGACGCTACCAGTTCACCCTGAGCCTAGGTGAGCCGCAGTACATTTTCAGTAATACCAGTACTAGTATTACTCCAGTAGCAGTAACAATAAGTACTGGTGAAATACTACACGCCAGGACAGCAAAGTATTACCTACCACACGTTGATACTAGCAGTTGTACAAATATCGCTTCCATTGCCACAGTAAGCTGCCATTGCCATCACTCTCCATCATTACAGTGTGTGTGTGTGTGTGTGTGTGTGTGTGTGTGTGTATGTGCGCGCAAACAAACAAAAATACAGTAACCTTTATTTATAGTTTGGTGTTCTAATGGACACGGGTTCGAATCCCGACCGGGGAAGGGAACAGTTTAAAGATTTGAATTTCGTCGAGGTAGACTTTGCTGATCTACCATGAGACCCACCGCCATGCCGCCAAGAAATAAATAAATAAATAAATAAATAAACGCTAATACCGATACACCGTTCTGTATGAGACAGCCCTAGCATGTATTCAATATGGACGGTGGGTGTTAGTGCCGAAGTGGTGACATGTGGAGGTATAGCACGTAGGAGGACCACTGGGTGTCAGGAATCAGAGAACAAAATATTTAAGACGTTTACGGGCTAAAGAAGGAACATTTGGGAAACCGTCTGGAATTTGTCACTTTAGTAGGGTTGCTTCATGATGCACAAACGGACAGATAAATAGTTTGATATAGATAACAGGCTATCTTTCTCTAGACAGACGGATGGAAAAGGATAGTTCAGAGTCAGAAAGGATCAGCAAATAGATAAATACTAGGAATTCAATAGTAAACCAGAAGTGAAGACAGGTAGGTAGGAACGAGGCAAACAGACAATAATGATAGACACACACTTCACACAGCAATTACTTTCTCACCATGTACTGCACGACGCATAGTGATCTGAAAATAGGAGAGTGCGTTTCATGCGGGAACACGGGCCACACATTTATCACGGCGAGTGTGTGGTCGGTCCGGTTATCACGCACTCGCTGTCATGGCCTCAAATTTGCAGCAGTTCGTTGACAAAGGGTTATGTTTTTGTTGACGTGCCTTTGTGGAGAGCAGGCTATGGGTCGGGTGACAAATTAATTCTACAGTGTTTGTTTGTCGTAATAACTGGTGTGGGATGGAATAGAGGGCATGAATTAGGTCGAAATTCTTCTTACAAATGACTGTTAACAAAATAGTGGTGTAATCCTATCGAGAAATCACTTCCAATATCTCGAGTGAATCTATTCCTTTGTATTTAATATTTCGAAATTTGGTTAAAATGAAATAAAGAGAATACAATCATGACTTGGCGAAAAACGTGACCGTAAACTATCCACGCGATTGCCAACGTCAGTATTCGAGAGCCCACTTTTTCTCATAATTATGTAAAACTCATCCTCCTACTCATCATTGACATAAGCTGTCCATCCACACTCTGATGACGCCACCCTTCGCTTCTCCACCAACTTCTCACAACGACCATCACAGAAGTTCAAAGGATGCAGAACATACATAGTGACTGAATTTAAGAACTGAGATGGGATATGAGAATAAGAGTATGGAGAAAAAAAAGGATCGCTCGAACTGAACTGAGAGACACAAAGTTTCGGTGAAGTTTTGTTTTATGATTTTAACAAAGCACAGCAGAATAGCCTAAGTGCAAAAGAGGAAGAAAGTGAATGTTCCAACAAGCTGTAGTGCTGTAATGTGTTGGTAGCTGAAGTAATGGTAAATGTGTTATTGATAGGATTTTTAAACATGCGTTCGGCTCTG
>NC_136959.1:8874158-9091658 GCF_032717465.1 Coenobita brevimanus
CTACCTTTTGTCCTTTCCTTAAAAACAGTTCCTGGTTACGTAAGGAAAGCTGCCATTGCTGTTTTCTGTTTTGGATGGGAGGGCAAAGAGAAGGAAATGGGTAGAAACCTTCCATGTCTCCAGCTCCTGCAAAAACAAATCACAAGACGCCACTGTAAGTAAGTTCCACTGTCCCACCCCTGCCTTCTGACCATGCAGTATTTTCTCTTTCTTTTTTTTTCATTTTTCTTTTTGCAGTCTCCCTATGTAGGCATAAGACCTTTGCTATGTAGGCCTACATGCCTGCAGGTACTCCTAACTAGTTAATTACAAAAACCTTTTAGTAGCGGAGTTTCCCGTTTTGAAGATAATGTACCATAAGGAACATAAAAAAATTGAAAATTTCCCAGAGCAGCACACGTTTCTTGCTTCCTTTCCTGCCTCGTCTCCTCGTCTGTCCAGGCGCCAACTGTTCCCCGTGCGTAAATTCGAATATCTGTCTCGCACCTAAAGTAAGTCTTAAAACGTATATTTGTATACAAGACGTTTTACTCAGAATTGCATATTTTTTCAGGTCTCCAAATATATGACATGCTGAGTATTACACCCTGGATTAAACAAATATTCGACATTTAAGAATCGCAGTCTATTCTCGAACACACGTAGAAATTTCGGGGGGGGGGTCCCGGGCCCCCGTGCCCCCCCCCCCTCCCTGGCTGCACCACTGCACCTTCTCTCTCAACAACCATCACTTTACTCTTCTCTACATTTACCCTCAAGGCACGAACTCATAGACATCAGCAAAACTCTGCACTAGCCTACCAAGTTCTTGTCCGGTACTTGCAAGCAGTACTGCATCATCAGCTTACAACAAAATTGTGATCTTCCATCCATCACCATTCATTACCAACGCCATCCCTTTCTCCATTACCCGAGTTGTTACTTCTCTCATCACCCCATCCATACTTAGTCATACCTAAATTATTTTGATGTGCAGTACCTTTAAATTAAGTATTTATTTGGTCCAATTTTTGACTCTCTTCCACACTTAGCTACGTAAACATATTTCATTCCCAGGTGTGGTTGTGGTCTTTCCATTCCTAATGATGTCTCTCTGTAGACGAAACGTCCAGAAATTTAGATAAAAAGTATATTCGTAAATCTTGATAAGTGTCTTGAGAAAAATGTGTTAAGTGTTCTAGCTACTTAAGTAGGTTGTATATATAGCATGTGCCTTTCCCTCATGTATACTCCCTTTTATAAAGAATCATCATCATCATCCGTTTGAGTATCCACTGCAGGATCAACCTATCCCGACCGAAGTCGGGACGATACAGCCCACGATATATAGAGATACAGCCAGTGTATCTCTACCAAGCAGCTTAGGCTGTCTGGTAGAGATTGTATGTAGGGTGAGAAGTGCTTGTAAGTGTACTTGTAGTGTTGTTGTAGCTTTGGATGTGTGTGTAGTCTGCAAACCAAGTGTAATCGGCCCGCGCAAGCCGACTGGGTGCAAGCATACTTTAAATAAGCGACACTGGTTCAACCACAGCACCCCTTGTGTCCGCCAAAGTAGTACGTGGCTGGGTGAACACTCCCAAAGTTTATTACCCTGGCGGGACACGAACCCTGGCTCACCCGTGTACAAAACGCACACTCTACCACTGTACCACAGAGGCTCCTTTTATAAAGAAAATATATATATATATATATATATATATATATATATATATATATATATATATATATATATATATATATATATATATATATATATATATATATATACCTAGGCTGCTTTGCCCCCCAAAAATGCGGGTAGCCGAGACAGGACGACACACTCTCACTTTACTCACCCACACACACGCACACATTTACTCTCATCTTAGCCCCAAGGGCTATGTGTGTGTGTGCGTGTGTGTGTGTGTGTGTGTGTGTGTGTGTGTGTGTGTGTGTGTAAAGAACATGGGTAGGATCCCACTGCTACCTGGCTCATTCCCAGGTGGAAGATAAGATAACGCCTCCTGGTTATACGACGTACCGTCTGAAATGGCGAGGACCATGGGACCCCCTGTAGATCTACTCCTGTATTGGGCTCTACCGAGTATACCAAATAAGGTGGCACAATGTATGTGGCGGGAAGGGGGGGGGGGATTATTTGCTGCAATCCCTCCAACCAAGCATGAATTGTTCTACTCGTACTGCTAATGATTTCACGGTTGCTCCTGTTGGATCATCGTCTACTACAGTTCCAACCACACTGCCTCCTGTGCTTATGGGCAGGCACTGCCTCGGTAAATCAGAGACTGGGACATTAAACAAACTGAAATAAATGAAAATTTACACATAAAATGTAAGAAATCTCACAGAAGAATTCAAACTTGGCACCTTAATGAATGAAATAGAAAGCATTAGCGGGGATATTTTAGGTCTAAGCAAGATTCACAAAAGAGAAAATGATTAATTCAGTTCCAAGACTGCAACCACCTATTTTACTGCAGAGGCAGGTAACATGAAAAACTTAATGGTGTAGGATTTCTCATTGACAGACATCTTGAAGAAAACTTTCTTAAATTCAATAGTGTGTATAACAGACTAGCATGGATCTTAATTAGACCATCCAAAAAATACACTCTAAAAGTAATACAAGTATGTGCACCCACTTACCAAAGCACAGATGAAGAAATAGACACATTCTTTGACGACATCACACAGATTATGGAAAAAGAATAGAACAGATACAGTACACTCATGGGAGACTTCAATCCAAAAGTTGGCAAATCGAAAAATGGAGAAGCATGTATGGGAAGATTCGTAGTAGAGGAGAGGAAAGACAAAGGTAAAATAGTGGTAAATTTTGCTGCAATATATAACATGAGAGTAATGAACACATTTTCCATAAATCAACAAGGAGAAAATGAACCTGGAGAAGCCCAAATGGAGAAACAAAGAATGAAATCAACTTCATTATAGCAGATAAGATCAAAACAATCACTAATCATTAATGTCACAGTTATCAGCAAAATAAGTATACAGTAGGAAGTGACCATAGAAAGATGGGTTGCACAGCCAGATTCAATTTCAGAAGTGAATGAAATAAGCTGACTGAAAAAATAAAAAGATATACTCAGTTAAAGTGAGTGAAAACAAAGCTCCCTTTCATTTGAAAATAACAGAGTTCAGGCTCTAAGTTATACTGAGTGTGACATTCAGTGTTAAATGATAATGAAAGAAAAGTATTCAAAAGTCGAATGTTATTTATTCGCAAAAATATGTCATTGGCTAAGGTACACCCAGGGAAAGTTCCGCCTTATACACCTGCCTACCAATTCGGACCTTTGTGCGTGAGACAAAGACTAGTGAAGCAGTAGTCAGACACTCAAATGTCTGGTACCACTGTGTGGGAGGGGAGAGGTTAAGGGAGGAGGAAGGCTGGGAGAGCTGATAGTTCCTACCCCTCCCTCTTCCATCCCCATCCTTCTCACACAGTTACCAGATATATGAATGGTGGCTACTGCTTCGCTTAACACTTGTCTCACATTTACTATTTCGAAGTGGTGTGCGAGTGTATAACGCGGAACTTTTCCCGGCTGTACAAGTTACCTTCAATCTAAATTTGAAGAAAATTCGGAACACCCTACGGAATTCAGTCACCGTGTTTCACACACACACACACACACACACACACACACACACACACACACACACACACACACACACACACACACACACACACACACACACACCGGCGAAAACTATGTCACCTCGCCTTGTTAAAGGCGGGCGATAATAAAAAATGTTAAGGATATAAGCAGAGGTAGTAGGGAAAAGCACTATAATCAGAGTCAACAAGTATTCGAAAATGACCCTCGAGCTTAAGAAGAGAAGAAAGGAAATCATAGCAAACACAGAGAAAGATGAAATAGAAAGAGCAGATGTAAAGAAGCTCATCACCAACAGACAGGAAGAAAAAGACAAAAACGAAAGAGAAACACAGATCAGAACAAAGAAACCATCAATAAAGGATGGTACAGAGGATGGCAAAAGGTGGTTTCTACTGTTGTCGGTTGTAGGTAAGCGTCATGTTCACCCGTCATTAACATCGTGGTCAGCTCTCTCTCTCTCTCTCTCTCTCTCTCTCTCTCTCTCTCTCTCTTAATAGCCAGGTTCGAATCCCCGCTAGGGCAGAGAACAGTTTAAGGGTATGTTAAAAGCGGACTTTCCCGATCTACCAGAAGACCCGCCGACATGTAAAAGTATCCCCGCTACTACCAATACACAAGTCCTGTATGAGACAGCCCTAGCATGTACTGAATATGGAGGGTGACATGTGGAACTGTATGGTATGCAGGAGGACTGCTGGGCCTTGGAAGCAGTCTGTGTGTGTGTGTGTGTGTGTGTGTGTGTGTGTGTGTGTGTGTGTGTGTGTGTGTGCATGAATGCATTAACTGGTCAAAAGAAATCGCAACACTGAAAGAGAAAGGTCCAATTAACGTAGTTATTTATGACCACCGTTGATTCGGTTTGTTGACTTGCTTTCCTCTTCTTCCTCACCAACACCTCAGCATCAGTTTAATTTCTTGTTTAATATTCCGATTACATTTTTACAGATTGGGGGAATTTATTTAATTTAAAACATTTTATACAACAGAGCGTCTTCTTATCAAAGGTTTCCGTATTGTATCTCCCTTTTTTTTCTCTGTTCTCATTTCTTCCATCGTTTTCTTGTTATATCATTTTCCCATTTTTCCTCCTCGGTGCCCCTTCTCCTCCTTCGGTCTCTCTCTCTCTCTCTCTCTCTCTCTCTCTCCTAAGGTCTGGCCATTAAGTCACACTCTCACCCTCTGGACATCAGCTCTTACGAGGAAACTTTGGCCCCAGAGTTTCCATATCCTACTTTATCTCCCCCCTTGGGATTTGAAACTAATACCTGGGAAACTTGAAGCATTATACTGATTTCTTCTTCTTCTTCTTCTTCTGCTTCTTCTTCTTCTTTTTTCTCTTCTTCTTCTTCTCTTTCTTCTTCTTCTTCTTTTTTCTCTTCTTCTTCTTCTTCTTCTTCTTCTTCTTCTTCTTCTTCTTCTTCTTCTTCTTCTTCTTCTTCTTTTTTTCTCTTCTTCTTCTTCTTCTTCTTCTTCTTTCTCTTCTTCTTCTTCTTCTTCTTCTTTTTTTCTCTTCTTCTTCTTCTTCTTCTTTTTTCTCTTCTTCTTCTTCTTTTTCTTCTTTTTTCTCGTCTTCTTCTTCTTCGTCTTCGTCTTTCTTCTTCTTCTTCTTCTTTTTTCTCTTCTTCTTCTTCTTCTTCTTTTATTCTTCTTCTTCTTTCTTCTTCTTCTTCTTCTTCTTCTTTCTTCTTCTTCTTCTTCTTCTTCTTCTCCTCCTCCTCCTCCTCCTCCTCCTCCTCCTCCTCCTCCTCCTTGTTCTTCTACCTTCTTCTTCGTCTTCTTCTTCTTCTTCTTTTTCTCTTCCTCCTTCTTCTCTTCCTCCTCCTTCTCTTTCATCTTCTTGTTCTTCTACATTTTCCTTCTCCTTCTTCTTACTTCTTCATCTCCTTCTTCTTTCTTCTTCTTCCTCGTCTTCTTCTTCTTCTTCCTCCTCTTCTTCTTCTTCTCTTTCTCCTCCTTCTCCTCCTCCTCCTCCTTATTCTTCCTCTTCTCCGTCTTCTTTTTATTCTTTGTCTTTAATCTTCGTACTCGAATATCTCATTTTCTGAATCATTCTCCCAGCCAGCTTCCTTGTTAGATAGCATCCTTTCGATTTATTTCCCTTTGTACCCAATTCTAATCTCTCTCTCTCTCTCTCTCTCTCTCTCTCTCTCTCTCTCTCTCTCTCTCTCTCATGTACACAATGGGAATGATTTTTTTTTTTTTTTTTTTTTTTTAGTTTTAATGGCTGTGCCTGATGTTCATTTTATGATGCGAATCTGTGTACAAGGCTCCAACGTCGGGGAAGTAAATCCAAGTAATTTTTCTTCCAAAGTGTCGTCCCTGGGCAAAGTAGGATTTTGGGTAGTTTGTACTCGTTTAGATCGTGTGTTCATGTGTGTTTAAAGGGTGTGGATTTGTGTGTGTGTGTGTGTGTGTGTGTGTGTGTGTGTGTGTGTGTGTGTGTGTGTGTGTGTGTGTGTGTGTGTGTTTAAAATTCACAACCGAGAATTAATCCTCACCTGAATTTGAAATTCATTACCCGTAATTCATAAACCCCCAACAGGTTCAGAGACGGAGAAAAAGGAACGGAGAAAAGGGAGTAGAAGATATATATACAAAGAGAATTGGATGAAGAGAGAAAGAGGAACATTAGGGGAAAGAGGGAAGGAACGATGAGGGGGAATAATAAGATACAGAGAATCAAGGGGAATAAAAAGAAAAAAAGAGAGTAAAAACGGATTTCAAAATTGCAAGGAGGAACTAGGAAACTATGAGGCGAGGTATAATGGGTGAACGAAAAACGCAGGAGAAAATGAAGAGGAGAGGCAGAGTCCCATACTACAAGGCAATCGGACTGGATGATAGAAAACAAGTGAAGGAGCATTGGGTAGAAAATAAAACAGCCACTGAAGAGGGAAACAGAACAGAGAAAAGAAACACCGTGATAGGACTGAGCTTCGCCGAGTTTGACGCATAGAGAAAAAATGAAATGACTTAGAGGAGAAAGGGGAGGAATGGGGAAAGTATAGAGAAACAGCAGGTATGACAAAAGGGACTATATATATATATATATATATATATATATATATATATATATATATATATATATATACCGGTATATTCAAAGGAAAAGAAACAGAGAAAAAAGGAAATAAGAGATTACATCGCGAAGGAGAAAAAAGATGAAGGAAAGGGATAAGGAAGAAAACAGAAAGAGGAAAACGGAATGGATAGAAAAAAAAAAATGAGAGTCTATATACCCTCAGTACGTCTATTTCATCACACCCTCTAGCTTGTGCTGCAGCAGTGAAATGGTGGGAGAATGAGTGGTTAAAAATAGAGGGAACGCACTCTAGCCGGTGAACGCTTGTGTGAGCAGGGAGAAAACGAACAGAAGAAAAAACGAGAGCGAGACAGAGAGAGAGAGAGAGAGAGAGAGATGAATAGGAGATATTTATCGTACATTCGCATTCGCAGTAAAAACAAAAAGAATAAAAAGTCTCTCTGGTGCAAGTGTAGCTCTCATGCCTCTTTTATCATGACGCAACGTTAACATGTTAAGCATTATTTGCAGCACAGGCGGAAGGTTAACAAAGTGAGTGTACAGAAGTGTAGTTGATAGAGAGAGAGAGAAAAAAAAAAACAGAGGTGATGTAGAACGAAGTGTACTAGTAAAAATAAAGCGTGAGTGGCTTGGGATGGAGGGAGAAAGTGATGTGTTGAGATAACAGGGCTTGGGTGGTAGATTTGTCACTGCCGACTTGGTTAAATTCAGGGACTGAGAGGCTGCCAGTTGTGGGGAAAACGTTGATGGAACACCCGTAGAAATTGAAGGTAAATTTAACAGCATTCAGTTAGCTCTCCCTTTCTGATTTTATTGCATAACTTGCACAAGTAGGTAGATCAAACAGATCTTATTGTACTCTCTGGAAAACTCCAATATTCTGCTGTACATCGCAGTCCATCCCAATCCCAAATTTGTCGTAGCCTTTATCGAAACAAAGAAACAAAGACATAATGTTGCCTTGCAACTGAAAGCAATGAGGTCCCATAATAGGTCCTTAACATTTTTTAAAAATATCATTTGCACTGTGTTCATTCGTGAGTCACTGCGATCCGTCAGTCAAAATTCTTCTGTCGTATCCTTTTTATGTTAATCCATACTCCACGAAATACTGGGTTTTAAGCTAATAATTCAATTATTAATTTTCAGCATCAGAATCCCAACCTCAAATTTATTTCAGACCACATTAGGCTGTCGTCAAAGACATTAGTTATGAAGATATGGACCACCGTTAACACGCGTTAGCGTTCTGTCATCCCAGCCACCAGAGGCAAAAATCTGTACAATTTTCACCTTCACTCACGGCTGTCTTCAAAGGGCTCTGCGTTAGTACGAGAACCTATGATTAGTACATTGTTACAGTTTCTTATTATAAGTTATAATTTTATGACAGTATTACTAGTACTGTTCCTAAAAGATGTTCTCCATACGATTATTAATGTAATTCATCCTCCAATAAACAACACAATAAGGCAGACAATGTCTCCACTACAAGGATAAGAACGGGCACATGTGTGTAAGGCGGAGTGGTATGTTGCGATGGCTATTCATCCTGCAAACGTAACCCATTTTTTATATTAAGTTGATATCAGATTATTAACAGCTGAGGGATTATCTAGCCGTCGAGGGCTTTCAAATTTTTCATGAGAGGCTCTTTTCCCACTGCTGATGTCCGTCATGCTCTCCAAATCCCATATCCTGCCTATGCCACTCCAGCTCAGCCTACCACCTGATACCTGGCTTATCCCTCCATTATAATATTTTATCCTTTCATCCCAATTCCTCTTGTACTTAATGTACATCGTCAATCTCCAACTGTTTTCGTTGTGGCTCTCGTTTTAACTGTAATCATTATTCCACACGAATTTCCATATTGTTATTATGTGTACTTCATATTATCGTCATCCTTCTTCCTTTCCCTTACGATTCTGTGTTGGTCTTATATGCAAACTCATTCCAACGGCACCTATACGTATGGTCTCTATAGTCCATCGCCTCCCACGGCTGCCTCCACCACCACTTTACATAACGTCCAACTTTTCTGTGGCATCAGCTTTACGTAGCGTTTTTTCCACCAATATAGGCCTACTAATATTAATTTGAATCCTTTATGCTTCCAAGCATAAGCTTTGCCTTTATGTGCAGAGTAGGCTAACCTTTCTATCTACTTGCCCATCTACCAACCTTAGTATAACCTTTCTCTACTTTATCACTTATTACTTTATCATCAAAAAAAAAAATCATGAGTTTCTCACACGCTATACACATGACCGTTCTTCTCACACTGGAACTGAGAGACAAGAAGTTGTGTAGACGTATATGCATATTATGCAGCCAATGAAACCAATTTGACTTTCACAGACACAAGCTGAACTGACTAAAGATTCTCTGGAAATCTAAAGTGTGTACAATTAACCTGGACTCAGAGCAAGCTAGAAGCTAGGAATATTTTTAAAATACAATGTCAACAGTCAAGATTACTTTCTATTTCTTTTTTCGAGTTGTTAATGAGCATCAAATCTTTATTTTCGACTCTGATACCTTTTTATGTTCTCATTTTCGCACCTGATCTTTGCTCAGTATTCAGATCGATGAATAAATATAGCCCGTCTCTCTCTCTCTCTCTCTCTCTCTCTCTCTCTCTCTCTCTCTCTCTCTCTCTCGTGTTTACCCCATCAGCCACGACAATCATACTTATAATGGCCTCCATTCAATCCTATACCACAACACACACTGACTGACCTGCCCCTTTTATTACCCAGTCTTTTTCTCCACTCCCTATCACTACAAACACCACATATCCTCACACTCACACTTTCTTCCTATTAAATAACTCAGTATTTTGATAATCATTTCAATTTTCCCTCCAAGTATACAGTACGTTCATTTATATTGCGTGTTTTAATTACTGTGCATGGTGGTATGTACTGTAAGTTAATATATCTATCTATCTATCTATCCATCTATATATATAATTAGACATCTTTCCAATTGCCAGAAAAAAAAAAAAATAGAGTGAGATACTACTTAAAGTTTGCCCAGCTGTATCAGGCACACTCCCAGTCACACACCACTGAAGATCCCGGAATCCCAGCTCCACCTCGCGTGTCCAAAAACATTCCGCGGGTAGCCTGACACTCACTTATCCGACAGTGTCAGTCCGACGACAGTCAAGTTAAAAAGGATTGGCAAACCCCAGTCAAAAACTCCTCCGCACAAAATTCACCCAGTCACCTCGATCCTTTGTCAGTTTCCTAACCTTAATTGCTCCTATATCTCTTCTTCTCATACACTCATTCATACAGATATATATATATATATATATATATATATATATATATATATATATATATATATATATATATATATATATATATATATATATAATTCCACCTTGTGCAGTGTTTGTGATAAGTGGGTGCATAAGAGATGTGGTGGTATTAAAGGCAGACTGCGAGATAACGCTGATTTCACATGTTCGGTGTGTCGAGGAGAGCATGTGGAGATTGCCGGGCGTGAAAGGATTGAACTTGCTGGTGAATCTCCTCAGTATATATATATATATATATATATATATATATATATATATATATATATATATATACCTAGGCTGCTTCCCCAAAGGAAAGGGAGGTAGCCGAGACAGGACGACACACTCCCCATTTACTTCTCCATTCAAACACATTCATTCACATCTCAGCCCCAAAGGGGAGAAGGGACAGATCCTCACCGCACCAAACCGCACAAGGGTCAACTGCGCAGTGCAGTCAGTGACATCCGCAGCAGGGCCCGACATCAGAGTTGGTTTACCCCTGCCACATCATAATAGACCCATCCCCTTACCCGCACCTGACCTGACTAGCTGATCAGACCAAATGCGGGAGAATATCCCCTCAGGGCTGCGTCATCATTCATTCATTCACAATTTTTCTCCATTTATTTCTGTCACGCACAGCCACTCTTCCTTGATCAACAGACATCCCTCTCACATCCAGCGCTCTCTTCACAGTGTCCATCCATCCTATTCGTGGTCTTCCTCTCAGCCTTACACCTCTCACATCAGATCTAATTATCTTTTTCACCAATCGCTCATTATCCATTTTCTCCATATGCCTAAACCATCGCAACACCCTTTGCTCAACTCTACCAGCCATCTCCCGAACAACTCCAGTTCTCCTTCGCACTTCATCGTTTCGCACTCGATCCATACACGTCACTCCACACATACTCCTCAGACACCTCATCTCCATTACATTCAAACTTTTCCTCTCTGCTACACCCATATTCCATGTTTCAGCCCCATATAATGCAGTCGGTACCACAACACCCTCATACAGCCTTCTCTTTACATCCATTCTAAGCGAACGACATCTAAACACCTTCTTCATTCCTCCCAGCACCTTTCCTACTTCATTCATTCTAAACTTCACTTCTACTTCTATTCTTCCTTTAGCAGCAACATGTGACCCTAAATATTTAAAACACTCTACCTCCTCAAGCAACTCACCATTCAAAACTATATTCATCTCCCTACCATCTACCAACCTCTTACACTTCATCATTCTACTCTTATTCTCATTTACTTTGAATTTCTTCCTTTCACATACCCTTCCAAACTCCTCTACCAACTGTCTCAATCTCTCCTCTGAATCATCCACCAGTGCAGTATTATCTGCAAACAACAGCTGCTTCAGATTCCACTCTCCGCCATCAACATTCACGAGACTCAGACCTCCACCTAAAACTCTTGCATTCACCTCCCATACAACACCATCCATGGAAATATTAAACAACCTAGGCGACATCACACATCCCTCTCGTAGCCCCACTCTCACACTCTGCTATTCTCATAAAAACTCTTCACCCCTTTTAGTAACCTACCATCAAGTCCATACAATCTTAAAACAGTCCACAAAGCCTCCCTATCAATTCTATCATACGTTTTCTCTAAATCCATGAATGCTCAAAACACATCCTTGCCTTTTTCGCTAAATACTTTTCACACACTTGTCTCACAGCAAACACCTGATCCACGCATCCCCTCCCTCTCCTAAAGCCACATTGCACATCACCAATCACTCCCTCTTTACCGTCTCTAACTCTCATAATTAACACTCTACCATACACCTTACCTACAACACTCAAGAGATTTATACCCCTAAAGCTAGTACATTCATACTTATTACCCTTGCCTTTATACAACGGGACCACACAAGCACTTGCCCAGTCAATTGGCACCATACTTTGCACAAAGCACACATTCAACAATCTTACTAACCAGTCAACAATAGTCACTCCACCACCCTTCAGGCATTCCACAGCACACCCATCCATACCTGCAGCTTTCCCTGTTTTCATCTCCTTTATATATATATATATATATATATATATATATATATATATATATATATATATATATATATATATATATATATATATATATATGAGACAGACAGTTGACAAACAGACAGACAGACAGACAGATATACAGAAGCGATTCTGGTTTAATCCCTATAACTGCTTTTTATCTTTCTCAGTAAAAATAATAAAAAAAATAAAAAAGCGGAAGGCTCTCCACGCGATGGGGCACTGAATCTCATACTTTCCTCTCCATACCTGTCATAAGGGCTTCTCGTACTTTTTACAGATTTCCGTTTCCCTCCGAAATTCACAAGTAATGATGGAGAATAAATTCTTTGGAACAATATTGTGAGTCATGCCACTTCAACAAAGAAATTGGCGAGATGTTACTGAATATAAGGAATGAGCAAGAATATTAATAATAAAGACAATAAGAAAATGAAAGAAAAGCTTTCGGGGGCCGAATGCTAATCGTCCGCTAAAATATGAGAGTGGATAAAGTACCTTATGATCAAATTTGAGGAAAATTCACAAAACTTCGGAGCTCAGCTACTACGTTTCGCAAAGACAAACCATAAAAGAAAAAAAAATACTAGAAAGCGCTCAGAGATCGCATACCTCGGCCAATGCCACAACTGCCGTTAAAATGGATCCGATTCCGGATCCGTGGATATCGGACCGAATCCGGATTCGTCCCAAAATTTAATAAATTTTTTCTTGGTCCATGGCCCATCTTTCCACAAAATTTCATTGAAACTCATTGAAAACTTTGGGAGATATTGTGCGGGATACTCCAGTGCCGGACCCGAATCAGCCCCCAAATTATTATTTTTTTCCTTGGCCCATGGACCACCCCTCCACAAAATATCATTAAAATTCGTTCATAACTTCTCGAGTAAACCTGCTAACAGACAAAGAGACAAACAAACAAACGCGGAGTAAAACATAACCTCCTTGGCGGAGACAATAAGGCGGCTGGCATTCTGTCGTCTTTGACTAAATCCTCAGCAAAAGTAGTAGGTTTCAGCATTTCTACATAGTTTCTATTTCCTGAAGGTTTGGTGAAAATTCGTCCACAACTTATCGAGATATTATGTCATCACGCACACACACACACACACACACACACACACACACACACACAAACTGACAAAAACTATATCGCCTCGCCTTGCTAAAGGAGGGTGATAAAAAGGAGCAACAGCGTGAAACAAAATAGTCTCACCAAATACTTCGCAAACAGTGCCTGCGTTAAGCTCAATAACAGTGTATCGCTGAGATAAAATTCTTACTTGTTTTGCTAATTATATCTTTGGCCAGAATGGTATCATCCGGATCAAACATTCGATCACCACCTGCAAAGCGGTATGTCACTAACATGTACGGGATACGTAAATTTAGAACCTTGGTTCAGTGCTTGTTATAGAGACTCAGAATTAATTAGAAAAATGTGAAGTAATCTGGCTGGAATGAAAACCAGCAGAATACAGAGTACATACCAACAATTTTCTGGTGCTAATAGTATATACAGTTAGAAACATAAACTTTTTTCCATCAAAACAAAACTAATAAAATTTATAAATCATGCCCATCATTACTTTATCAGCTCAGTATATGCAGACCGTAACTCTCTAAAATCGCGTCGTAGCCCTCTTTGGCGTCATGACCCAATTTAAAGTAGAACCTCTTTAAACCCTTCAACAACAAGTCATGCAGTACCATGAGATGAGGAGGAAAAATATCTTGTATATATTTACCATTCCATAAAATGTGTGGGGAGAGTTGTGCCATTATCAAGAGGCGACGCAGATCCTCTCATCCAGTATGTAAGAGAGGTTGGTCAGTGTGTATGCTGGAGGGTGTCAACACATCCCAAAATAGTAGACTTGGCTAGGGAGGTGAGGAATGGGTACACGGAGAAGAGGTTAGAGTGGCTGTAAAGTGGGGGAGGACCACGGAAGCAAGAAGAAAGGAGAAAGATGAAAAATTACAGAAGAGGAAAGGAGGAAAGTGATGAGAGAGAGAGAGAGAGAGAGAGAGAGAGAGAGAGAGAGAGAGAGAGAGAGAGAGAGAGAGGTTCGTTTTTTCATGTCAGAGGGGTCACTACACCACCCTCGACAGCCCAGCCAGCACCAGTGACCATGTAGACACTGAAAGACCCACGCAGGTTGACAGCCGAGATATCCAGAGGCATTGAGCGAAGAAGAAAATTCTCTCTCTCTCTCTCTCTCTCTCTCTCTCTCTCACACACACAATACCGTATTGACGGTTAAAACGTGTACTCCACGGCTTTCATTACGTCATAATTGAACGTGTACGACTGATATAAAATGATAACTGGTAAGAGAAAAATGGCTAGAATTATACAGTGCTGAAATCCGACCCTAGTTAACCATAGGTAACCTAAAACACACACACACACACACACACACACACACACACACACACACACACACACATATATATATATATATATATATATATATATATATATATATATATATATATATATATATATATGAAATACAATATATAGTTTTCCTTTAGAATACTGCACTTATTCCTGATGCTCTAAATAAAAGAATAGATTTACAGTGTACACTGTCGCAATATATACGAACAACACACACACACACACACACACACACACACACACACACACACACATTTACTCTGTGGCGGGGAAGTGCAATCACAGGTATGTTTTCGAGCACAAGAATAATTCACAACCCAGAGGGGTTTTCCAGTGCTGTTCATCCAGTACAGGTGGGAGAACAACTGAAGTTTCACTCAGTGAATACGGGTATTGCTACAGCGCACTCATTCTTCACTTTAATGTTTTTTTAGTTTTTTAATATTTCGTTGATAAAGCAGAATTATGATTTTTTTTTTTCACACTCGTGTGCATTACAGGATGTTGAACAGTAATTTAATTAATGTTAAGTGTGTTGCTAAATCATAGTTAGTATGTAGAGTACTTCATTTAATTTTCCACAGTTCTAGTTGCTGTTGATCAACCCCAGTCTGTCTGGCCATGCAGACTCATCAACCGCAAGCAAGCAAGCAACCGCCCCTGCAGGGTCATCCCGTGCAGTGAACCGATGATCTCTTACAGATGACAGCGGCTCACCAAAGTGAAGCGTGGGGAATAGTGTGGAGGATTGGTTCCTGGATGAATCTGCATTTGCTTCTCTCCACCCAATTAACAGAGGCACCATAGCCGGCTCCATTTCACCCCGCAGTTTGGCTATATGGTTACCACCCAGCAATATATATTATTTCCTGGGTAACAGGAAACCATTTACCTTGTCTCTCAACGTGGAGCCATCTAAAGTGGAAAGAAAAGTAATGAAAGTGACAGGAAGGAGTGGGAAAGTAGGGCATCTACTTTATTACAGGACGGCTCACTTACATGGGTGTGTGGCCTGGTAGAGTAACTATGGTACGGCGGCGCTGAGAATATGGCATGACGTAGAATCAAGTGGGTAAGAAATGAACCCTTTGAGTACGATGGCGTACTTGATATTCCATTATTTCTACAACCAGGTATCTTATGCAGCTTTGGAGAAAATTATCAAGCTGGAGGATTTATATAACCTCCGTTAATCCTTTAAATACTAGAAGTGTAACCTGCCTTCCATAAACCTGTTTGGAAGTAGCAAGATTAAAATAAAGAAACACGGCCTGGATTTAATAAGAGAATGTGTTCACGTCCACATGAACCTGGGTATAACAACATCAACTCACCCTCACTTCCCACAGCTACACAATACATATTCTCGTATAATTCTTCACAGTCATTACACACACTTCCCTACGATATAAGCAACATATGTCACCACTGGATTGTCGGTTTTCAGGTAAACAAAGTGCCTCAATATCTCTCACAAACACTCCTCCAGACATTAGTAAGCTTACATAATGTCTCCTTCACCCACTGCCACCAGATAATGACGAATACACCTTCCGTATGTATTTAATGCGTGTACAGACTTTAAAATGCAACCCTATAGCACTCACACAACACTTAATTCATATTAGAGCCACACAGAAATGCGTTAGCAAAATGTTAAGTGTATATGGACTGAATGATAATATTCTACTTATACTCACATGAATAGTAGGTCACATCTTAAATACACAGTAATTCAGCTGTGAAATAATGGACTACGTCTTTCTTCGAATTTTAGGAAGGGATAGTCAGTTGATTACATACGGCTTCTGGGGAATTAGTAGCCACATAGACTATCACTTGGTCAAGAAAGCTGATAGCAGATTGGTGAGAGATGTTAAGGTTATTGGGAGCGAACGGTGTGTCCAGTAACACAAACTACTGGTAAATGACATGGCACTTGAGGAGCGGGTGGTGAAGATGACCTATCCACCTGGGAAGGAAATATGGAGGTTGAAAAACCAAGCAGTAAGGATTCCTTCTATAGTGAGGTGAGTAGAGTTGTGGCTGAACAGGAAGCTGTTGACAGAAATGTTAAAGAACAGTACAGATCTCAAAAACAATCTCCTGAGAGATACTGATTCAGTGTGTGGATGGACAAAGGGACCCCCAAGACATAAAGTAACATAGTGGTGGGACGAGGGTGTAGAAGCTGCAGTTGAGGAGAAAAGAAGGCTTTTCCGGGAATGAGAAAGGGGAGTTAACAAAGATGAATACTTAGCTGCCAAGCGTAGGGACAGGCAAGAGGTTTACAGAGCAAAATCTGAGTCACAGAGACTTGTACTGGAACCCAAATAGTGTGGAAAGAATTAATAAGATATTATAGGTGGCGAATCAGATGAAGAGGGAAACCAGGGATATCATAGGTGAGAGGTGTGTGAAGAGTGATGAAGGAAAGGTACTTGTGATCAGTGAGAATACTAAAGACGCCTGGAGAGAACATTATAACAGGTTGATGAAAGAGTTGTACTGGAACAGGGAAGGTTTGGAGTCAGAGGATCTACTGTGGTGTTTGGCAACTGGCCTTTGATTGACGCTGCTACTGTGAGCAGGGCAATTGGTAGGATGCAGGTGGGGAAGGCGGCAGGTGTGTCTGGGTTAACTACTGAAATGCTGCAGGCTTCAGGAGGTATAGGAGTAAGGTTACTTACTGATTAGATAAATACGATTATAATGAGTATTTTGTTCCAGATGACTGGCTGAAAAGTGTGATCATAAATGTGTACAAAAGGAAATGTAATGTTCTGGAAAGAGGAAATTGTAGGGACATAAATCTTTTGGTCAAGATAAGGAAGGTAATGGAGAAATTTTTAGGATGTATGGTAAGAGAAAAAGGGAATATTGATGAGATGCAATTCTGGTTTATGTCAGGCAAAGGTAACACTGATGTCATATTAAAGGAAAGAAGAGGAATCTGTACTTTGTTTCGGTTGATACGGAGAAGACCTTTGACAGAGTCCCTAAGGAGGTGGTGAAGTGGGCAATGAGAAAGCTTGGGATCGAGGAGTGGCTGGTTAGGGTGGTTATGGCTATGAATGTGGGTGCTCGCACCCAGGTGAGAATGAAAGGAGATTAGAGTTACGGTTTTTCTGTAAATGATGGTGTGCATCAGGGTGTAGTCTTGAGCTCCTTATTATTTATTATGGCAATTTTTTTTTATTTTTTGTCTGACTCTGGGCATAGGCTTCACAGCCTGCTCCCAAGGCTGAAGCCCTCTCACGTGACTTCAGGGATGGACTCCAGTGGGAAATGTTGTATGCCGATGATTTGGTGTTGATGAAAGAGAGGAGAAGGAAAGATTTAGGAAATGGAGAGACGGTATGGGGTACAAGGACCTGACAGTAAATACAGATTAAACAACGGTGAGGGTATCTAGGCTTGGTGGCGGTACTGTCAATGAAGAGGGAGAGTGGCCATGAGCGGTTTCCCACTAGGGTGTGAAAAGTAATTCCATCTCGAGCAGTGCTTGTGATTAGTGGGTGCATAAGAGATATAGTGTTATTAATGGTAGACTGCGAGATAATACTGATTTCATGTGTGCGGTGTGTAGGCAAGAGCATGTGGAGATTATCAGGCGTATAAGGATTATTATTGCTAGTGCGTCTCCTGAGTGTCCTGAAGAGTTTTGTTATGGGAGACATGTTATGTGGCGGAGGTGGGACTGGAGCTATACTCAGTTTTTTTTTTTTTTTTTTTTTTATCAAGGAGATGCACCTGACAGGTTGGTGATGAATGGCTGAATGCAGTGTGTCCGAATAACGTTTACTAACCCAGATTGTACCCTCAGATATTATTTTGTTGTCAATTAATAACGTTCATGAGTAAAGAGTGTATGAAGTAATGTTGCATTCAGCCAATCATCACCAACCTCTCAAGTGCATCGTCGCCTCGATAAAAAAAAAAAAAAATGAGTATAGCTCTGTAGCTAAAGTGAGAAGTGGTTGGAGGAAGCTCAGGGAGCTGTTGCCTCTCCTGACATTGAGATAGCTTTCCCTCCAAGCTAATGGGTCTTTGTATGTGGCATGTGGTAGGAATGTAATGCTGTATGGTAGTGAGACGTGGGCAGTAAAGGAAGAGGATATTCATTGCCTCAGACGTACAGAAATGACAATGATTAGGTGGATGTGCAGTGCGCCCTTGAATGCGAGGCCTGGGGGGGGTTAGGTTTGCGTTGATAGAGTTGAGAGGAAGGATGGGACTGGAGTATACTGGTGTTGTGATGAGGAGGGGTAGATTGAGATGGTTTGAGCATGTGGAGAGGATGGGAGATGACAAATGGGTGCAGAAAGAGAGAAGCGTGAGCGTTGGAGGTGCAGGAAGAGGGAAGCTGATCGACAAGGACCTGAGACGAGGTCATAGTTGTGACCACAGGAATAAGGAACTGAATAGGGCGGGTGCCAGAGATCGAGTAGCATGGAGAACTGCCATTAGATGACCAAGGTCGACGCACACAAGCATGTTGGAGCCTTTATAAACGAAACTAAATGAACAATGCGAAGCAAGGTGTGGTGGAGGATGTGTAGTTTTGGTGGGGAGAATTTCTGTGGCTGGTGAAGAGTGTGAGGATGTAAACAGGGAGAAGCTAAGAGTGTATTCGTCATTAACTAGTGGTAGTTGGTGAAGAAGAGTGTTCTTACATCAGTAGCCAAGTGTGTGCACTGACTATGAGGAATTTTACAAGAATATGTGTAGCTGTGGGAAGCGAGGGTAAGTTGTTGTTTTACCCAGGTTCATGTGGACACCCACTACTGTAAACTTAAGATTTCTTGACCAGCAGTCCACCATCCTCCTTTCACGGAATAAAGTGGTAGTTCAGAGGAGTTTGTATAATGAGACCTCTTTGTTGCCCTGTTATATCGATGCCACCACTGGAAGGCGCCCCACTTCAGTGTGCGATAAGGTGAGATGTATCAGTGGCGGAGATTGTTTAATGGTAAAATCTATTGAATACGGGAAGTGATGGAGTATGTAAGAAGTGATGGTGCAAAGGGAAAGTTGTGTGATGGTTGGAGTGTGGTATGCTGTCGTAGACTTTTTTCTATATAGAGTGAAAACATAATAAGGGCTACTAACTAGGCACTAGGAGACGACAGATTCACTTAAATACCACTGCTTGTCGGTCCGCAAAATGAACAACTAATTACTTGGAAAGAATAAATACAACGCGTAGTAGAAAACAGGAATGTCTGCATGACGCATTTCACTTGGCATCTGTGGGGGAGGGAAGGGAGAAGCAGGGCAAACCAGAGTGAGCAGAGCAGGGTAGAGTAGGGTGGAGAACATTCAGGCAGAGCAGGGCTGGCAGAACAAGATACAGAATTCACACAGCAGCTCCACAACGAAAGCATCAAAGGACAGTAGTGGAAGACAATGAACTCTCTCTCTCTCCCTCTCCCTCCCTCCCTTCCTCCCCCCCCTCTCTCTCTCTCTCTCTCTCTGGTGATATTTTGTTCTGACAGTATTCTCATTCCAGTGAGGTGTTGTGAAATAATAGACTTTCAGCTTGGAACAACAGCGGAGCTGCTCGCGGCCTCTCGCTCACAGCTTAACACCTTCCACCACACAGGATATTGTCAGAATTGTATCCTTTCTATTGCATGATTGTATTACGTATTTTCTATGTACGAACGCGAGTACAGACTTAGGACTCCAGCCGAATACAACTCAATAACACACATTTCACATTAACCCCTTAACCGCGGGGCGTCACTTTCGTGACGCTTGGGAGCAAGGGATCATACCGCGGGGCGTCGCTTTTGTGATTCTGTGTTATTTTGAATTCACCCGGGCTTCCAAGTGGGGGCTTGTATCATCTATCGGTACTGCCAATGTCCAACACTAGTCAGCACTCCTAATCTCATCTGTACTCCCATCCATTGTTGACAATTTAGCCATTTCTCCCCGTTCTTGACTCCCCTCCCTACCCCCCCTCCATTACCCTATCCTCTCGCCTGCCTGGCCGTGCTACGCTAAGTAAATCTTCCCTGGAATTTTTCACTGATTTCATCCATTGAAATAAGCCCTATGTCCTATTCTTATACCAAATAATATATACAAGAAAGAAATAAGGTAAGTGAGAGTGCCATACACCTGGAATTGGCTAATTATCACCTGACAACACCTCACGTGCACTCGTTCACTAATTTTCGCTGTTTTTTTCCCCTTGAAATACGCCGTATAATCTGTTTTCGTAATAAATATACATGTAAGTAGGGAAGGGAGAAGCCTAAGTGATATTTACATTCACCTGGAACTACCTAATTTATAATTTATTGTCTAGATTTCCTGCCAATCATTTCAGTGCTAGACAAAGCTGTTTCAAGATCTAACATTGGTAGCTCTGAATATATATCTCCTAAGTAGGCCTCTAATCTATTTTCATAATAAATATACATGTAACGAGGGAAGGGAGAAGCCTAAGTGATATTTACATTCACCTGGAACTACCTAATTTATAATGTATTGTCTAGATTTCCTGCCAATCATTTCAGTGCTAGACTTAGCTGTTTCAAGAACTAATATTGGTAACTCTGAATAACCCCTAAGCAGGCCTCCACGCTGGCCCTCTGTTATCAGTTTACTCTCATCTTCCGAAGCGAGGGTACGTATGTTTCTTCTTGCTGACTTCAAGGCCTTTTTTCACCCCCATGCAAATGGCCCTGTGACCTTTACCCCTTACTAAACCTCGTGTGGAAAGAGGTAAAGGGCTGACAATTGATAAAAGAGTGACTACGATCTTTCTATTGAGTAAAACAGTGCAAGTGGAATTGTAAATAATGTGTAAATAATGTGTAAACAGCAAGTGAAAGTAATGAATGTAAATATAAGTGAACAATGGAAAATATTTTTATAAGTTATTTCAAGTGACAGTGCACAACACAGTGTAAATAAAATAGAAATGTAAATAACGTAAATAAAATAGAGAACGTAAATAGAAATGTAAATGAGTAGTATTATAAGAATACGAGTATATACCCTAGGAGTAATGAAAGTGAAAGTTTCACTCTAGCATGTCTGAATGCTATGAGTTATGAGAGTGAAGATGAAAGTGACATTCACTCTCAATGCCAGTATACAGGACGAGAAAGTGAATGCTACGTATTTTACTGAAAGAAATTGAATCCCTACAGTGACAATAAACTAATACTACTGAAGGAAACTTATGGATAAAGACTGTAGATATATATAAGTGTTATATAGTAATAGAAATATAAAGTGTGAGGGGTTTTATGAATAATAAATGACAGAGTACCAAGAGCGAATTAGTGCCAGTGCGACGATCAGACGCGCTCGTAATTTCCATTGCTTTCACAGTTTTTTTTTTTAGTATGGATCCCAAACTACTTGAAAATTGTAGAATAGTGTTTATAGTGTTTGTATCTGGCTGTGGTAATCATATTACGGGTTGTCGGGAAGTGTAAAATGGAGACTCTGTTACCCTACTTCAGAGGTCTCCACAAGTCCTACGGTAACCGACGAAGGCTCAACAATCATTCCAGGAGAAAGCTGAAGGTATGTGCCATAAGCATATGTAATTTTATTATTCTAGGACTAATAACTGATTTTTGGCAAATATTTTTTGAGAGTCTGTCGGAGCCCAAATAACCCCGCGGCACACGCAAGTCATTGGTAAACAAGCCCGCGGTGTAGAGGTTAATGTTACATAGAAATGCGTCACCAAAATATTAAGTACATGTCGGCTGCAAAATGTATTCTAAAATACTCGTATGAGGAGTAAATCACTTCAAAAATACATAGTTATACAGCTGTGAAATAAGAGCTATGTTTTTCGGTGTCCTTAGCATTTACTACAAAACATTCCAAAATACCATTTCTATAAACTGTTTTCGTTCACACTCCATAGTCACCGTGATTTCGACATCAAAAATCATTGTCAGCATCATCAGTAGTGTGTGTTTGTCCCCTTCACGACGAAAACTTCATCCAACATTCTAAACTCCGACATACTCGTTGTTGACATACACCACCCTAGTCCAAATGCAGGTATCATATAACCATCTGGTGTTCTACCCAGTTCCTTACCTCCATACATCTGCAGGGTGTTGTTGTCTTGCCCAAACCGTCCATTTGATCTCCATATATTAGGGGAGACCATCTCATCTTCCCTCAGTTTCTTTCTTGTTTCTTTTAATCCATATCCATTTTTGTGTCATTCCTTATTACTTCACCAAATTCACATCACATTTAATACAGCTGTGTCTTGGGCAGATACTCCCAGATACCTTCCTCATTTCATAATATACCCCATTAGATGGGTTTATAAGGCCGTCAAAGTGCAATCCCAACAAACATACATAATAAATGAAACTGCCTGGTATGTATTCAAAGAGCTTACCATCTTTAAAGCTTGGAATATATTTGTGGAAACCATTGCGCATACAGTTGGTAAAACCGTTTTTTTTTAATCAAAATTCTGAAAGGCTTTACCTGGTTTTATGAATGTTTGCCGTTGTATCGTGGTAATTAAAACGTCGACCTTCCTCTATTGCTTTGCTCTGCAGTTTCCTTATTTATCTCCACTTCGAAAAAAATACACATTATGTGAAAGAATCAGCTCAAAGTCGTCCTCCGCACCGACCTTGCCTTTGTTTTGCGTACGTGCGTGTGTGTGTGTGTGTGTGTGTGTGTGTGTGTGTGTGTGTGTGTGTGTGTGTGTGTGTGTGTGTGTGTGTGCATTACTTTCCGCAAAGTCTGTCTGTCTCTCTAACCGACACACACACACACACACACACACACACACACACACACACACACACACACACACACACACACACACACACACACACACACACACACACACACACACACACACACACTACAACGCGAGAAGTGAAGGTCATTTCCTCCAAATCAGCATTTACAATGCAAGTTTGTGTTAGGCTTGTACCTGCCTAGGGCTTCGAATGATGGTATGTGTGTGTGTGTGTGTGTGTGTGTGTGTGTGTGTGTGTGTGTGTGTGTGTGTGTGTGTGTGTGTGTGTGCTAGTCATTGCCGGTCACGGAGAGAGTCAGACAAAATTGGTGAATGAAACACAGCTATAAACACGCACACAGGGTTACAGTTCAACGTCACTCACACACAAGCGGGAATTACTGCACTTGCTTTCAATAGAGAGCTGGGGAAAGTAGTGAGTCTAACGAGATGCAATGGGTGAGAGAGGATTAAGGCTGCAAACTGAGTAGGAGAGAGAGAGAGAGAGAGAGAGAGAGAGAGAGAGAGAGAGACAGACAGACAGACAGACAGACAGACAGACAGAGACAGACAGACAGACAGACAGACAGACAGACAGAGACAGAGACAGACAGAGAGAAATTGGAACAGGAAGCTATCAAGGAGATATGGGAGTAGTTCACTAAACAGGGTTAGGCGGAAGAGGAGACATAAAGGCGAGGTGGCGATGAGAAGCAAAGATTATGGCGATATGGAGAGGTGGAATGTGATGAAGGAGAAAGGAGCAGTGTGATGTAGTGTGACAAGGGGAAGATGATTTGGATACGAGAGGATGAAGACAGATCCTGAAGAGTAGTGAGGTAAAATTGTCACGGGTGAGTTGTGAGGTGGAGTACAACAAAAATGATAAAGACTGATGTGGCAGAAATATACTATGAGTGTCAGATATAAAGGTGATAAAGGGTGGAAGTAAATAGGCCAGGCTGATTTTGTGAAATGTACTGTAGGAGTAGAAGGAACTGGAATCTTTACTAGGTTAAGGGTAAAGGATGCATTGTGACCGGTTATATGAACTACTAAACAGCATAGTCGATTTTGTGGTTAGAACATTGACTGATACTAATGGTGTAGTTTTGAAGAAGAAAAAAAAAACGATGCTCTGAATGACACAGTGGTACGTACATAACAGTTACAGGCTGAGACCACTAACTGTACGTTAATCACCCTCGTCCTACTGTCCAAGTCCGTTCCCTCCAAAATCCAAAGATTACCTATGACATTACATAATAAATTGTTATAAACAGAATGGTATCTGAACTCATCTTGCATCTCTCCCATATCGTTACCAGCCATATAATCTTAGACATGGCACCTTCAGGTTCCTTTATCTCTCGTTCCTTTCTTCTCATGCCCCTGTGTGATTTGAGCCATTTGTGTTCAGTTTCCGTCTAGTACTTTCCTGTTTTTCTGCTGTCTCTTCTCTGTTGTTTTCTTATAGTTTATGCTCTCTGTCAGTCTGTCTGTCTGTCTGTCTGTCTGTCTGTCTCTCTCTCTCTCTCTCAGGCCTCTAAACATCACCTCCAACGAGTAAAGTTTGGTGTTACTTTTCCTATCACCCTCTTTATCTTCCCCTTGGCACTGTTAACTTTCGGTGTTCTCCCAAAGACGAAGTTGAGGACCATGTGAGGTTACCTGGCTCCGTTCTTCCACCTTCTAGAGGCTGCAGTTGTGGACCTACTTTGCCAACTGAGGTGTCATATAAACTCTCCAGCTGACCGTGTTAAACAAGCTATAGCTAAATCCAGCGTCACAGTGACCAAATAATAAACTGGGAATATCAGAGCCATACAAGCAAAAATCTTTATCTACATGTTTGCTGGAATAATCTTTGTATCAGTGGAAGGGTGTTCATCATGCAGTAAGTTATTCATTCATTACACTTTTGATGCAGGCAGCTGGCAAAAAAAAAAAAAAAAAAAATGAAATAAAATAAATAGTCGCTTGTGTAACTGCCACATTATATGGTGTGAAACGAGACAAGAGGTGCGTGTAACTCCTCTTTATATACTAAAAAAAAAAAAAAAAAAAAAAAATTACTTTGCACCTTTTTCCAGTGAAAGGATCACATAGCCTACTTTGACAGATTGGTTGCAGAACCTGATATAAATGCCTAACAAAGAATTCACACGGCAAGGATCATCATAGAAGACTACGTTTTTGAATTCCTTCCGCAGCATCACTCAGCCAGCTGTGATTTTCCTCTTCATTTGTTTTGTTCTTCCATACATCACCATCACCATTACAATTTTCTCCTTACTGACCGTCTGTATCCTGTTAGCTCGCTTCTTGTGTAGGGAAGTGCAGTTGTTCCTCAGTGACATCGAATTTTGATTTTAGAGTCCTCACACTGACTACCCTTCATTGCGGCACATAGCGGGAGAGAAAACCTTCCACTCTAAACGAGCACATAACATTTGACTGCAGAATGTGCAGTATTTTCATGTTTCTTTACTTGGGCAAGCGATACACCCGTATTTGTATTTAATTAATTAGTCTTGGAACAGCCTCACACATCTCTCCGACGATGGCTATGAACTCGTTATACTTATATAGTTTTTCTATAATCTCGAAAAAGAATCCCTTTCTCTTCCTGCCTTTGTTTAATTTTCATTCAGAGTAACAAATTTTGATGTATTTCGTCTCAGGATCACTAATGGGCTGGTCGTGTACAAGTTACATAAAGTAATAAAATGGTCACTCGTAATCATCGGAATATCATTAATTTTTCTCTCCGATTTAATATTTATGAAATAAAAAATAGGCAAACAAAGCTGGAGATTATCGTACCTCGCGCGAAACATGCACCTCGCTGTGACGTCACAGCCCATCTGCCCACCGTATGCTCACAACAATGTCTGGGAATAATACACTGGTACAGGTAAGATTTCTGTGATATTCAGCTGTTGTTATCATGCTAGGTATGTAAGACTTAGAGTGATATTTCTCTTAAAGATGAAGTATGCTACGTTTGTACTTTAGTGAAGAGTTTTGTTGGTTTTAGAGCAGTGGTTCTCAAACCTTTTGGTATTGTTATCCCCGCCAGAGCTGTGATAGATCACCATTACCCCCTACCCCATTCCTCTTCAGTTATGTGAAGTTAAAGGAAAGAAATATATTGGAATGCTTAATTTTTAATGCATTTTATAGGTAAGAAATTAATTTTACTTAAGAAATAAAGTATTTAGGCATTATTCCTTTGACAAAACATTAAAATTAAAGCGTTGTTCCTTCATTACAAATTGGAATTAAAGCATTTCTTTGGTAGTTAATAGAAAATAGACTATTGCAACTTTTAGCTGGTTCCTGGCTTTGGTTTTAATATACAGTATACTAAAGCATAATTATGATAAATATTAGTTTATTTGCTTCTGTACTTTATTTATTTATTCATTTATTATTATCATTATCAATTTACTCCAAAGAACTATTACTTTTAGGAAGTGCCTCGTTACCCCCCAGAAACGGCTTCCTTACCCCCGTGGGGGTATTACCCATAGTTTGAGAACCACTGTTTTAGAGAGACTTGTAGTGACGGCGAACCTTGTGGCAACCAGGCACGTACCTGAAGGACAACTAGGTAGCACAAAGATTAGATTTGATAAAGTCGTATTGAAGTGATTTACGAACTGAATCGGTATAAGTACTGCTAGGTCCTGACTCTAGGGGCATATAGCCTTGAAACTGGGCGGTAATACATAGGGAAGATGTCACAAAGACCGATATATTTCATTGCCCCCCCCCCCCTAGATAGGCCTGACCGTGGACAGCTATGCCTCTGTGGAGTACTTGGTTATCTCATTTCTTGGTCTTATGTACTGGTGATGTTTGAACATCTTTTTAGTAACAGCCACTCTGATCTGGAAAATAAGATTTTCATATAGCTGCCAATGACTTAAGCCAAAGACAGGGTTGGTTTTGCTTGACAGGTGCCTGTTAGGTTAGGCTAAGCTGTACATGTTAGGGTGTTATCATTCGTATCACCATATGGGTTCATACACACCTAATTTTCTGAAGCTCCGTCAAAATTTTTTGTTTAATTTAACGTAATAAAACTCCAGGATTCAGAACAAAAATTTGTTAAAGTTAGCGGAAGTGTTTCATCTCTAGCTTGACAGTTCGCTTTGACAAAGTTCTGTTTTATGTAAATATTGAATTACAATGCAAATACATGTAATTGTCCTTTATATGTGCAAAATGAACGTCTGTTAATGCGTGTTGACGATTTGAAGGGTAAATATTCGCTAACATTAGCACGTTTTAGCTCTGAAACCTGATTTTATGTTAATAGACATATTAGGCACAAGTTTTTGACCGGATTTCAGTGTGCATGAACATACATGGTGATAAAAATTATAATATTTCCCATTTAAGTCTGCCGATTCGGTAAATGACCGCTGATTCGGTATTTCCTCGCACCGCTTCATAGCAGTAGGAGTTGCCCTCTGTGGCGGAGTATTCCCGACGCTTTTCATGCCTCTTGGAACAGAGATGAATCTTTTTTTCTGGTGTGATTCTACTTGTGTTCTTGCACAGTGGAACAAAGCACCAATGGTGGTTATTTGCTGACTTGGCCATGACCAAGCAAAGCTTGGTTAATCAGCAGAACCACGATCATACAACCTTTGTCTTCCTGCTTGGCGGGCGTATGATGTCACAGCCAGGCGAGACGCGCTGCCATCAACCTCTTTTTATGCAACTTCGAAGGTTTATATATCCAAATTTTTACTTTGGCTTGTCAAATTAACTATATCAGGATAATTCAGCTCTTGTATCACCCAAATAATTTACTTAAAAAGAAAAAATCGACCTTCATCCAGTCCATTCTTCAAGGAAATTGTCACACTGAACGGTCTATGCACAGTGTCACTTCCCAGCACCAGCTTACTGGACACCTTGGCAGCGCTCCCACTTCTGGGGATTTTGTCCCCAGATTGGAATTTTTTAGTGCATCTAGCCATCTACGGATAAATCTGGGGAAATGAGCTTTCTAGGGATTTTCAGGGGAATTCTGGTCATGCATAGTGACAATTTTGGGATTTATGCCTAAAATTATGAATTCGTTTCCACTGAAGGGCAGCGCATATATGGGAGGGAGGCGACCGCCCAAGAGTTTAGTGGTCAGCCGTTTTGTGAGTTATATTTTGTATCGAGAATTTTCATTGGCTAATGAAGTCAAACATTTTGACTTCTCAGCCAATCACAGTCTAACTCTGCTCTCGGCTCGGCCTTGGTGCCGGTGTCATAATGACTTTGTGTCATAAAATACTTTGTGGCTGGGTTATATATATTTTAGACTTGTGGACGAGCGGTTTTTATATCTTGGAGTAGCTTCCCATTTGTCATGTAGTGACAGGAGAGGTAAAGAATAGTATGGGACTATTTTTATTTGTCTTGGAAATATTAACAAGTCTCTCACACAGAGCGGAATATAGAGTCCCGGGTAGCTACCTCCCTGTCTCGCTCTCTCTCCCATGTTGCTAAGCCCTTTCTCCTTCTGACCTCTCTGTTCTATGGCTAACCTCCGTCTGAGCTCTCTTTCCTAAATTCTGGTGTAGCAGGGGTGTGTCACGTGTGTTCCTTGTGAGTGGAAAGTTCTAGCAGCCTGTGTGTGAGTATGTGTGTATGTGTGTGTATGGTCACTAGGCGCTGTCGTGTGCCTATCAAGCATTCCTCGAGTTAAGAGTGTGTAAGCATGTTTAGCACTGCTCGATTCTCGCAGACACAATACCTTCTCATCATCTGACTCCCTGCGTCTATCTGTCTCTCTATCTATTTATCTATCTATCTATTATGATTTGTAATTATAATATGTAGTCCTGACACCGGTTTGTTTACATTGATCCTCCACATGTTGGACTCCATCATACGCTGAGTAAGTGCATGATTTATTATTGATATTATTTTGAGTTATCATCAAATATAGCTTCATATCAGTCCTGCATAAAAGTGAATAGAGCTTGTATGTTAAGTGTAATTGTAACAGGATGTCATGTGGTAATAGGATATCATGAAATAAACCCACGTGTGTATTGTACAGCCATACACCATTTCTACCCGGCTTAGGGTCCCTCTCCAGGTAGGCTAGTGACAAACTAATTACAAAAACAGCGTATATATAATATGAATGGGTAGATGGGGGGAGTGGAGAGTAAGGGAGGAGCGGTGGCGGCCGTAAGCAGTTGCTTCGAAAGCACACATTGGATATTTGTATTATTATGTATCTGATTATAGAATGAGCTGAAACGAAAATTACATTCGTTTCCGTTGTTTTTTTCGTGAGGTACGGTGCATACAAAAACAAATGATTGGAATGCCGGGGCAATATATCGTGTCGACAGCCCATTCTTCTATCAAAGAAAATGGACTTAGCATCCCATTTTCAGAAAACAGGGTTTCATTTTACTTTACCTCTTTTTTAATTCATAGTGAATTCACTCTGGTCAGAAAACAATGCTTTATTTTCTTTTACTTATACCAAAGTTCTGTAAACCAAAAGATTATAATGAAAAATAAATCTCATTAGTATAAACCACCCATTTCGTCTTATGATTTCAAAAAAATATGATTTTCTTATAAGTACATTTAAATGTAATTTTAATCTGGGGACTTTTTGTCCAATCTAGGGATTTTTCAGCCCAAGTCTAGGGAATTACTGATCTCTTGTGAGAGCCCTGCGCCTTGGACACATCGTTTTCGTGTTCTTTCAGTTTTCACACACACACACACACACACACACACACACACACACACACACACACACACTGCCCTCGTAGAGCTGTTACTTTCCTCGCTACCATCGCACTCTCACCCCTTTTATACTGCAGTTATACACTTAAGAGCTCTCTGCGCCTATTGTCATAAAAATAGGTTATATGTACCTGATTATAGAAGTAAACTAAAATTATCACACTACGGCAAATAATAAAAATAAAAATATCTGGTGCCAGATATACTGTAGGTGTACAAAATGATTCGTAGGTCAGTGTTTAAGTACCAGATAACAGTACAACGTTAGTAGGTTATTAGATTTGTCTTCAAGTTTTGACCTTTCAATGTGATGACGCCTATTGTATTTTGCTCCTACGACCACTAAATGATTTTAGTTGGCTTAGGGTAAACCTGTTGATGTGGAGCCTTGAAGAGGTTACAAATAATTCCATTAATCTCTCCAATACGATATCATAACGTACCGTGTTCTAACAAAGGTCAAGCGATTTCATGCAGGTCTATGTAGATCTCTCGTGAGGAAGGGTTCAGTTATTGTCTGTCTGTCGTTTCTTTTTCTCTTCCTTTTTTGTTTTATATCAAGTTCTTTTTGCCCATTAGAAGCGTTGGGACTAGCTAACTCAATGACGATATTTTGGGCGAGGGAGACCAGCAGCACAGCCCCTGAGCATCTATCCATCATCCAATCCTATGTTGCCCCATCAGAAGCATAGGAGCCCGAGGCTTTGCAAGTTGGCCCTGACATTTAAGATGTGAGTGACCAGCTTCACTCATCCCTGAGTGGCATAATGTGAGCAATAAACCCCAACCATTCCTTGGATATAAACCTGCACAGGCTCAATCCGATTGGAGCGCCATAATTACTCGCTGTACCACAAGGCGCCATAATTTGGTTATATGGTTACCACCCAGCGTAGTAAATGGTTTCATGGTGTACAGGAAACCATTTGGCTTGTCACCAGTCACCCATAGGCCAATGGAAGGGGAAAGAATGAAGTAAAGAGAGACAGAAGATGGAGTGTAAAGTCATCCGTAGGCAGAAGGAAGTGGAAAAAATGAAGGAATGAAAAACAGAAGAGGAAGAAAGGAAAAGATGAAAGGGCATACACCCAAAGCAGCACCTACGTCGGGTGAACGGATGGTAAGCGTCCCCACCTACCTGAGTATCACTGTATGTGAAACAAACCACAGCCAACCCCTAGATGCAAACCCTCACAGACCTCATTCATTTCGAGCCCCTTAACCCACTAAACCACCAGAAGTCTAAAGAGGATATGTAACTGCAGAAAGTAATTGCAATATATCAATGGGTTCTGGATACATGGAGGAAAATCGTGAGCAGTAAGTACTTAATTTTCACTGAAAAATACTAATACATAAACTGTTGAAAGTACACGAAGTGTCACACAAAAGTGAAGGATAAACCCCACCTGGGAACATAATATATCTGGAGAATCGACAAGGTGGTTCACATTAACCTAAATAATAATCTATTCACCTATTCACCATATGCATCAAAAACTCTCTCTCTATCTATCTGTCTGTCTATCCATATCTGTCTCTGTCAGTTTTCATTTTTTTTTTTTTTTTTTTTTTTTAGTGTTTCCATGATCTAGTTTTTGTTTGGTCTTTCATCACTTTCTATTTTCCGAGTGCTGGATTCTGGCGATGTGTTTACACCTTCATGCAGCGTCTTCCACACCATTACATTAATTCTTTGAGAAACTGATTTCCTTTCGACAGTCCCCGTGTGTTTCATTTTCTCACAGCATTTTCTAATCTGATCCATAGACATTTCCTTTATGACAATAATAATTTGTCCTCCAAATTAATGGTCTATTCCTGCCTTACCTTCAGCGCATAGGTCTGAACATCCTTTAGTTAAGTGGATTTTATTTTTAATCATGTAATCCTACCTAAAGTGTACGCTTAAAGTTCCTACATTTAACCAGTTCATTCTGTTGACATTAAATAATTTTTTGTACATCGTGTCGATTTCATTCAGCCCTTGAAGACTCTTGTAGTGAAGGGGTTCATCAAAGCTAAATCTAATTCCATTAGTTCAAAAAGCCTTTTTCATGCTGACAAAAAAAAAAATCAGCTGTTGATAGCAAATATATACCAATTAATACATCATCGAACTGAAGAGGTTAATTGGTGTGGCCTACCTTAGCCTAGCCCTGGACCCTTACACCTCAGAGAAAGTAATATGGGACTGCACGTTGTCCTTGATCCATCTCCCACATCCTGTCAGTTTAAGCCGAGGTGATTTCCTCGGCTTTTGCTCATCAGATTTTTAAATTTGTTTACCATCCCTTCTTCCCTAATTATCTAGTACGTCTTTCTTTGCATTTTTTGATATCTCTTTTGCTGTTGTCCTTTTTTTCTTTAATCTAGTGATGTTTATGTATTCTAGTAGTGCTTCTGTTGGTAATCAATCTTAGTAACAAACCTGTGCTACCTTCTCTTCATTCAATACACACACATACATATATATATATATATATATATATATATATATATATATATATATACAGATAGATGATAGATTGATAGATAAATAGATAGGTATATATATATGTTTGTATGTATAGGTAGATAGATAGATAGGTGGATAGATACAGATAGATAGATAAACAGACAGGTAAATAGATAAATAAATAAATAAATAAATAAATAGACAGACAGATAGATAGATATAGAAATGAACGGATCTTGAATTTGGCTCTCTATTATCTTGTTTTTGTTTTGTTTTTTGGAGGTACGGTAACAATTTCCAGGCTCCTGGCCTTTGGTTCCTTCTCCCTTGCATTATATGTATACATACTCACACACACACACACACACCATATATATATATATATATATATATATATATATATATATATATATAGATATATATATATTTATATAAATTTGTATATATATATATATATATATATATATATATATATATATATATATATAAATTTATATATATATATATATATATATATATTTATATATACACACACACAGATAAAACAAAAGTGATGATATCTAGGGTTGGTGGCGGTACTGTCAAAGACGAGGGAGAGTGGCCATGTGCAGTTTGCCACAAGGGCGTGGGAAGTAATTCCATCTTGTGTGGTGTTTGTGATAAATGGGTGCATAAGAGATGTAGTGGTATCAGAGGTAGACTGCGAGATAATGCTGATTTTATGTGTACGGCTTGTTGGGGAGAGCAGGTGGAGATTGTCAGACGTGAAAGAATTGAACTTGCTGGTGAATCTCTTGAGTGTGTGGAAGAGTTTTGTTATTTGGGAGACATGTTGTGTGCTGGAGGTGGGGCTGGAGCTAGCTCTGTGGCTAGGGTGAGAAGTGGTTGGAAGAAGTTCAGGGAGTTCATGCCTCTCTTGACATTGAGAGGACTCTCCCTACGTGCTAAGGGGTCTTTGTATGCAGCATGTGTTAGGAGTGTAATGCTGTATGGTAGTTAGACCTGGGCAGTGAAGGAGGAGGATATTCGCCGGCCCAGACGTACAGAAATGACAATGATTAGGTGGATGTGTAGTGCGTCCCTGCGTCGAAGGTCTGGGGGGACTGGGTTCACAATGGATGAGTTGAGAGGTAGGATGGGACTGGAGTGTATTGGTGTTGTGATGAGGAGAGGTAGATTGAGGTGGTTTGGGCATGTGGAGAGGATGGAGGATGATAACTGGGTGAGGAAAGCGAGAAGTGTTAATATTGGGGGTGGGGTTACAAGGAGTAGACCGAGAAAGACATGGGACGAGGTCATTGAGTGTGACCTCAGGGTTAAGAGACTGAACAGGGAGGCTGCAATGGATCCTGCAGCATGGAGAGCCGCCATTAGGTGACCAAGGCCGACGCATGCAAGCATGTTGGAGCCTTTAAAATCGAAACGAAACGAACACACACACATATATCCAACCTTTTCTTCACACCTGGAGTCGGGGTGAGGTAAGGTGCAAGGGAAAGGAAAGAATATTATAGTAGGAGAAGTAATCGACAGCTTGCCAAATGAAACAAGCCACGCACCCAGTCACTGGCTTCACCTGATAGGCAACCTATACCTTTCCGGACGTAGATTTATGATAAAAGTCGGACAGAATCAACCCGACGACTTTCAAGTTGAAAAGGGGATGCCAGACTCTTGCTATCTCTTCTTCACAAAACTCGTCCAGCCAGCCCGATGCCTCATCAGTTCCTTTGCCTCGCCAGCCTCAGTATCTCTCTTTTTCACACACTCATTTACCATATCTTCTTGGCCAACCACGCCTCCTTCAACTTTGAGACTCACTCACACTCTTTCATCAACCTATTTATACCTCTTCTAACCACATGATCATACCAACTAAGCATGCTCTCTTAAACTTTGTTTTCCACGGTCTTCCTCACTCAACATCATTCACAAATCACAGTATTACTTATCCTGTCCGCTCTTCGTACTCGACTCAGATTTGTCGGGAACTCCATCTCCACCACTTTAACTCATAGCTTTTCACTTTCATGCCACACCAGAGTCTCACACCCATCCATTAATGGGAGTATTGTGTTAATCCGCGTTCATGCAATTCTCTGGCAGCTGCAACACTCAGAATTCTTTTGCGTATCAAGGCCTTCATAGCACTATCCACTTTCCTTCCCTATGCCACTCGACTTGCCACTCGGTTCCAACATTTCTTTCTCCCTTCTATTGTTGTTTCAAGTGTATTCGTATAAACCTGCTAAATCGTCTCTCCCATACAACACATCACACTGAAAGTCAGCTTCTCTTTCAGCAACTATCACTTTACTCTTATCTACAGGCGATGAGAAAGAGCCTACACTTGGTGGCGCTGTGTACCCAGGGTGGAGAAGCTGTGGCGTTCACTAGGGAGCCAAATCTCACCACATTTCCTGCATCTCGCCATAGGGAAATGCCCTGATACGACCCTCGTGAGCCGCCATCTTTCACAAGGGAATGCCAATTTCCTGCACAGTATACTGTTCTGCAAGTATGAGACGGCCACACAGAAGCAGTTGCTTACCTGTGGTCGACAGGTCTGCTCTGCCAGACAGACCAGGGATATGCAAAAACAAAAACAACAACTTTTATTCACATTACTATGAAGGCACAACTCTTACAAACATCAACAAAAATGTATATCTGCTACGGTATGCCTCCCATCTTCTCTCCCTTCCTCTACCCCCCTCCTCTCTCTCTCTCTCTCTCTCTCTCTCTGAGACGGATATGAATCTCGTCTAACAAACGACGCAGTGTATTATTCAGTTAAAGATAAATATTACTCTTATGGCCAAACATGAAGATACAAATTTAACACAAATTTCTACTAATTCCCCGTCACTTAAGAATATTTTACTTGTTTATACATTATGTCATACTTTCAAGCGGGTTTGGCATAATTCTAGATATTTGCCATCCTTTTACATCATAATTTGCCACTTTTTTTTTTTCTATTTCCTTGTGGGTATTGACGTTTGCATTTCTTCAGCAGCCCACTAATTACTTCCAGTACATGAGAGAGAGAGAGAGAGAGAGAGAGAGAGAGAGAGAGAGAGAGAGAGAGAGAGGACGAAAACAGATAACTGAAATGGATATATACTAAACAAAGATGTATATTATGTGAATGACCCAGTGAAATACAACATAAAGGCATTACTAGCATATAACCCCATCACCAGCTAAACTCCCTAAGGATCAACCACCCACCTATTTTCCCCCGGGACCCATTGCCACATGGACCACTTATCCCCCATGGACCTAATATCCCTTTGAACCTATTTCTGATCACTGACCCATTTCATCGTATGGGCCTATTTCCCCCATTGATATATTATAACCCATGGATCCAATTACCCCACATGGCCCTATTTAATGCAGTGGACCTAATTTTTCACTTACCTATTTCTCCTCATGGCCGTATAGTCACTCGTGGCCCCAGTTACCCCATGGACCTATTGCCAAAGTACTAATATCCAGCCATCTGCCCACCCATCTACCAGCCAACCCTCTTACCTGTCCACACACACACATACAGAGAGGGAGAGAGAAAGAGAGAGAGAGAGAGAGAGAGAGAGAGAGAGAGAGAGAGAGAGAGAGAGAGACAGACAGACAGACAGACAGACAGACACACACACAGACACACAGACAGACACAGAGACAGACAGAGACAGAGACAGAAACAGACAGACGAACAGACAGGCAGACAGAGGGGGACAGGGGGGCACTAAAACGAATAAATGAACTGGGCGTTAATGACAAAATAGGTGGGAAATAGGCCAGGTACCCTAAGGAAAATATTATGAAAAGGTAAAAGTTTATATAAAATGCGTCGTATATCCTAGTTTAAGTTTTAGATCCCATGGACAAAACGAAAGGGGTGTGTGGAAAACTTACGACCAAAGTTTAATCTTTAGAGTTAATGACCAGAAGGGTGTGAGTGAGAAAATGGTGAGACTGAGAGATGTGTGAAAGAGAAGAAAGAAAAGCAGCGAGACAGAGAGAGGAAAAGGTAACATGCAAAGCAGAATTAGAAAAAAAAAAAAGAAAAAAAAGAGGGAGAAGGGTTTAAACCAGTGGCAAAAATTGTTACCAACTGAACATACTTGAGATGGCAATAAAGGGATATGGAGAAATGAGAAAGACTCAGGGATATAAACTAAAAATATTTTTGACAAAGAAAAGTTGCTAAATGATAGCATGTAAAAATAATTAGATGTGAAATAATGGATTCTACTCTATTGAAAATAGAAGAACAGAGACAAGTGGTGCCAGGCAAAACAAATCTCGCCCGACAGCGGTTATTTTACTGCTGTTAAATACTGAATTGGTACTGCCACTTATTGTCAGTACACAATTAAACTCTAAGGTAATGGCGCACATGTTTTCAAGTTTTTCCTTCTGAAAATCTATGATCTTGCATGTGCCCTTTCAGGGTCACTCAAGGTCAAAGGTCATGGTGCCAAATGAAAGCCCATGAGAAACTTCCTATATCTTGGTAACAGTAAATATCTCTATCTTCAACGAGTTTCGAGATATAGCCCCCTGATTATCCGTGACCTTGAGTTTGACCTTTCATGGTCACTTACAGTAAAAGGGCAAGGTACCAATTAAAAACTCATGAGTTTTTAATTGGTATCATGACCTTTGTCCGTAAGTGACCTTGAAAGGTCAAACGCAAGATCACGGGTTTTCAGAGGGCGTAACTTGGAAACATTTGCGCCATTATCTTAGACTTTACAGTAATTGTGTACTGATACTAAACTACAGTAACCAGTTCAGCATTTAACAGCAATAAAATAACTGCTGTCGAATGAGGTTTGTTGTGCCTGTCACCACTTGTTTTATTTGCTGATGATCAGTAAACCTCTTTGATATATCAGCACATTTAATTCGGTTCCCCAAAACGTAACAGGGCAATGCAGTTTCTGAAGAGACAGGGAGGAGTATTTTGCTTTAGTCAAGAAAATCTTTACAGAGATCTAATCCAGTATTAACTATTCTTTTAATCTCCTCACTCCTCCAATTTTATTAGTGTCAGCTCCAAAACCTAACCAACACTTCTAGCTTTCTACTTATTATATTACCCGCTTCCACCAAGCATAGCCTTGCAACAACTAACGCTTTCATTTCCAGGTCACTCTTTATCAGGTCACCGGTTCCGATGTATTTGCTTGTTTCCCACACTGTTAATAACACTACTGTTCCACCTCACAAACCAACTTTAATATCTCCATAACCTGTCAACGCTCGCCATCACACTCTCATCAATCTCCTTCGCCAGTTTACCACTCTTCCTCTAACTTCTTCTGTTCCCCTGTCAGCTTCCAACTAACATTTCTAGTTCATCCTTTGCCTCACAATCTCTGTCAGTCAGTCAGGCAGTCTCTGTCTGTCTGTCTGTCTCTGTCTGTCTGTCTGTCTGTCTGTCTCTCTCTCTCTCTCTCTCTCTCTCTCTCTCTCTCTCTCTCTCTCTCTCTCTCTCTCATTCAATCAGACCATTTCCTCCGATTCTTTATTTACTCTGTGTCAATCTAAGCCTCTTACCACTCGCCTGGGTTCACCTGGTTGGGTTGGAGCTGCCTTCATACCCAAACCCATCCACACCTAAGAAGAGGGACGAACTGTCACTCTGCCGACATCTACAGTACACTCAAACTCACCCTTCCCTCAACCTACATTTTCACCCATACAAGAAATACACTCCCATTCACACTTGTTTTTTCAAAACATTCACCTGATTACATCCACACGCAGTCAGCCTCATTCATATATATTCCTGTGCTCACTGACTAATATTCGCACCTGCAATACATATACTCACATCCTCACATCACGTCTACACCTTCGCCGAAAGACCAAACTCCCCAAATGCCTCTACCACTTGGCACACCCACCTATATCCATCCTCTTATTCTTCGGAAATTATCTACAATATTCACTTCTTTTTCATTACCAAAACACATATTCGCCAGTGCTAGATCAATAGCTACACTGTACCAAACGACACCACACCACACAACACAGTACAGGACAACACCACACCACACCACAGTCGCATGACACCACGCCACACAACATAGCACCACAAACACAATACCCCACATCACAGCCATAACACATTATACAAGAGCAACATCACACCACACACCATCACATTACGTCACGCCACACCACAACCACACTACATACCATACCAAACATACACACACACACACACACACACACACACACACACACACACACACACACACACACACACACACACACACACACACCACACCACACCACACCACACCACACACACACCACACCACACCACACCACACCACACCACACCACACCACACCCACACCCCGGCTCCTCATGTCTTTAGGTCTAAGTTAAATGAATCCATCCGGTCGTTCTTTTTGTAGAAGGAACATGACCAACCAACCAGTGGGGAAGACTCTTTGCCAGAACGCTCTCAGTCCCTTCCATAGCATCACATAATCCTCTCCCTGTCAGCTAAAAGGCACGAGGAACAAGGAGTACTGCAGTGTAAGGAAAGAAGAGAATGTATGAGACAATGTTAATGGGGAAGAAATGTATGGATGTTGGTGTGCATGAAAGAGAGAGAGAGAGAGAGAGAGAGAGAGAGAATCCGTATACCCGTCGGTTAAGTTAGCTTCCTAAGACCCTTTCCTAAGTGATTTATTTTACTTATTACATCATACTGTCCCATTCTGTTATATACAACCATCAAACATCTCAATATATTGTTGAAATAATGTACAAAGGGATATTAATCACCCATATCGAAAAATAAATCGTTAAGGAAGAGGTGCTTGGGTGCCTCCTCAACCAACGAGAATACAGGGAGTAATGGAGCGTGAGAAAAAAAAAATGTGTGTGTTAGACAAAGTTAATGGAAAAGAACAGAAAGGGAGAGAGAGAGAGAGAGAGAGAGAGAGAGAGAGAGAGAGTTGGAAGGTAAGCATGGATGGCAGGAAGAGAGAATGAAGTCGTGGGGAGAGAGAGAGAGAGAGGGGGGGGGGAGTGAGATAACCTTGTGATACGGGGCGGGAGAACTGTGATGAAACGTTTTTCCGTAATATCTATTTGTTTATCCGTGGTCTTAATTCATTAAACGTAAGAAAACTACGAATACTTAGTGAGAGAATGAGGCTTGAATGAGTCTGCACGTGAGGAAATGCAGGTGTTGTTCTTGAACAAAATGATATAAAGATTTGCTGTTGTGTTCTACGACACAGTGTTTTGTTTTTCGAATGTCGTGATGTAAATTGTTGGCTTTGAGTGACACTGTAATATAACGAGGTGTGTGGTGTGTTACGATGGAGAGTGATGATGTTTGGTGTGGTATGGTGTGGCATAATATCTTAGTGGATTTTAGTGGATTAAGTCAGGGCTGAGTATCAAGACTATCTTCTGATATAATGGTTATGAGATAACTTCGCGCTGCATCATCAAACAAATGAAAATATTTAATAAAACTCTGTTTCACTGCTTTCCAAATGTTCCACTACAGGCCATAAATCTGCCAATAATGCTTCACGTAGAAAAAGATTTTCAATAAAGTTATGCTGTTTTCAAATGATTTAATTCAGTTCAGGAGAGATTTAACTGGAGATGTTAGGCTCAGCTTTCATTAGCATGCTCAGTGCGAGAGATATTTTCTAACTTGAGTAAGATCATGCAAAGATAACAAAAAAAAAAAAAAAATTATCCTCACGTTGAAGGAATGAATACCTTTCTTTCCTCTCCTCTGTGTGTAACTAAACCTAACCCTTTTTGTTCGTTGCCTTCCTCTTGGTTCCGAAATTTTCTCTCTGGCCAATCTTCTGTTTCCTTAATACCCTCTGCCTGGCTCCCACTTTGCAGTATTCCTTTGATTAGCCTTCCTTCTTTTCCCGGAACCCAAACTTTAACTCTACATTACTTCCTTATTTATTAATTAGAACATACGAGTATTCCTATTGTTTGATCTGCCCTTTCCTCCTGGCCACCATATAACCCATACCTGTCCCTGCCTCCTCCACCCCAGCTCCCACCTCTGCGTATCACCAGGTGTCTCAGTGATCGCCTGGACAATTGCCACCATCATCTCCTCGAAGCCAGAGAAAACGAAGAATCTGTATGCAACGTGGGCTGAGGGTTACGTGGCGCTTGAATGTAGACTGGGTCGAGGTGAGGGAAGCTTGGCAGAGGGAGAAGGGCAGGAAGGGTGGAGGAGTGAGGACGGTAGGAAGGGTGTGGGGAAAAAGATGGTAGGAATGTAGGAGGGGGGAAAGGCAGAAAGGTAGAGAAGTTTCAAAAAGGGAATATGGCGGGAAGGGTGGGAAAAGGAAATAAAAGAAGGGGGCAGGATAATAATGGAATGAAAAAGAAGAGAGTAAGATGGGAATGGAAAGGGAAAAGGAGATCAGAAAGAGAGACGAAAGGAACATCAATGATAATGGAAATGGAAGTGTAGGAGAGAGAAGATGAGAAGGGAAGGGAAGAAAAAAAAAAGAGGGGAGGGGGAACGATGATAAGAAAAGAAAAAAAGGGAAGCGGCAGGAAGGTTAGGGAAAGGGAAAGAAAAGGAAGAGGAATAGAGCAAGAATTCAAAGGAAGGAATAAGATCAATATGGGAACCGGAAGAAATATAATATTTACAAGAAACAATAAATTAGACAATAAAGCTATAACAAATGTAAAAGTGCCAAAGTAGGAACGTAGAAACACTAAACAGTGCCAACAGTACCAACTAATCCTGGGTGGGCTTCACAAGTAATCGCTAGTAATCAAAAAGGTGGCTGAATCGATAGAGAAGCAGCCTGCAGTCCTAATGGACCTGGGATCGAATCACGGCTGGGACAGGGAACAGTTTAAGGATTTGAATTTCATAAAAGCAGACTTTACTGATCTACCACAAGATCCGCCGACATATCATAGAAAATACTCCCGCTAATACCAGTACACCAGTCCTGTATGAGGCAGCCCTAGCATATTTTCAGTATTGACGGTGGGTGTTAGCGCCGAGGTGGTGACATGTGGAGGTGTGTAGAGGGACTGCTAGCCCTTGGGATAGGCCCTGAAGCCTTTGCCCAGAGTCGGACACAGTAAAAAATACATATAAGAAAAATGAAGTTGAACTCTGGGGATTCATTTTACCATATTTCTCTGAACATCCGTGTCTATGCTTTGACCTCTGACCCCATGACACCTTTGGGAATGTCTGAGAGAGAGAGAGAGAGAGAGAGAGAGAGAGAGAGAGAGAGAGAGAGAGAGAGAGAAATATGTCCTTGGGTATATGTCAAAGGAACAATTATTCCAACTTAGAAGTGAATTGGTGAAGATTATTATTATTATTATTATTATTATTATTATTATTATTATTATTATTATCACTGTCGTTATTGTTGTTGTTATTGTTGTTGTTGTTGTTGTTGCTGCTGCTGCTGTTATTATTACCAGCCGCGAAGGGAAGGTGGTATTGTTTTCAATTTGTGTGTGTGTGTGTGTGTGTGTGTGTGTGTGTGTGTGTGTGTGTGTGTGTGTGTGTGTGTGTGTGTGTGTATGTGTGTGTGTTAGCACAATACCTTCGCAACCGCTTCACAAAACTGTACAGATGTGTGCGACCACGAGTTCGAAATCAATGACAGTAGGTCAAGGTCTGTCTGTCTGTTACCACGATAACTTCGCAACCATTCAAGACATCATCACATAGTTTCACAGGTGTGCAGTAAGGATGAAAATCTCCTACGAGTATTGTTTTCAGTTTGTCTGTCTGTGTGTCTGTTAGCACGATAACTTCGCAACCGCTCAAGAAATCATCACAAAATTTTGCAGGTGTGTAGTAGGGATGGAAATCTACGAGTTCGAAATTGGTGAAAGTAGGTCAAGGTCAAGGTAATATTCCGAGCCGCATTAGATATGTATCGGCTCTCGGCTGGTGTGATTCCCCCTTTGGGGGGCCTCTGGTTGTCGTTGTTGTCGTTACTGAAACTTGTTGTTGTTGTTGTCATCAATCATGTGAAACAGCGTGGTATCATCTTCAGGAACGCGCTCTATACTGTTGCACGAGGTTCAGGCTGTGAGTGTGTGTGTGTGTGTGTGTGTGTGTGTGTGTGTGTGTGTGTGTTATTCCTCCTAGGCTACTTGATGGATTCGAATGAAAACTCCCAGGTGAGTTTTCCAGGTTACTGGGAACGTTTTTCACTATATACAGTTTCGCTCACATGATTTTTAGGGGGGTCAGCCCCCCTCACCAACATAGAAATGCTCAAAAATAATGGAAGAAGGGCATATTTGGCTTTGATATCTAGTACATGTTATACAATGGACTCCCGCCCGTAATGCAATATTTAGAGAGCATGAACCCCCGTAAAGAGTCATAGGGGTCACCCTCTCTCTCAAAAATAAAAACTTGACAAACACACTCACTCTTATACCCACTTCGTGTTCATTCACAACTACAGGGTCACCGACGCTAAATAAGAGTCACACAACAAAACAACATACTATAACATCACCACAGCCACGCCACGCTACAGCATATCACACCATAACCACACTACAGTTCACCACACCACGTCACAGCCACACCATACCACACCAAATCATACCACATAACACACCACACAATACTACAGCCACGTGACAGCACATCACATCCACATGACATCATACTGCATCACAGCCACACCACACGCAGTCTTTCCAGCTAACAGGCACATCAATTTACAGCACACCACACCACACCACACCACAACCACATAATACCATACCACCTACAGTACACTACACTACACCACGGCACAGCCACAGCCCTATCCCTGCTCTTCGTGTCTTTAGGTCTAAGTTAATTGAATCCATCCGGTCTTTCTTTTTGTAGGAGGAACGTGACCAACCTACCAGTGAGGGGGCCTTTTTCCCAGGACGCTCTCAGTCCCTCCCATAGTGTCACATAATCCTCTCACTGTCAGCCAAGAGGCCGTAGAAACGAGGAGAACTAGAGCATGAGAAAAGAAGAGAGTATGAGAGACTATGTTAATGGAAAAGAAAAGTATGTGAGTTAGTGTGCATGCAAAATGAGAGAGAGAGAGAGAGAGAGAGAGAGAGAGAGAGAGAGAGAGAGAGAGAGAGAGAGAGAGAGAGAGAGAGAAACGCCCATAACTGTAGATCTTTTTGCCCTTATACAAAGCCACACTGTTCCTTTGGGGACTGCTTATTGCAAAGTACAAATCTATTTCCGTAACAACTCCTACGTATCGTTGTCTTTCCTCTTGTCAGCATTCTCCCATTTGTTGTTTTCTCGAAACTCGTCTTGAAGATAAAAGTATTCGTAGTAACATTTTATGGTGCTGGGTTATCTGTCAGTATCATGCAACCCACCACCTCACACAGAGCGTCTCTGAAAAAGATTAATATAACTGTCAAATAACTTAATGATATGAGCTTGTGTTTTTACTTCAGCATATCTGGGACGCTTACATTAACTCATTTTTATACCATCAGTTTCTTCTTTTCATATTTGGTGTAGTATCACACACACACACACACACACACACACACACACGAGTCGTAAATAGAATAAAGCTGTGACAGACACTGGAAACACATAAATGTCTGTAAAATATAAGTTTAAAGCAGAATTAATCTTATAACATTTAGGCATAGACAAGTAAATGTGTGAAGCGGAATGAGGTGATGGGCCAAGCAAATTATCACTAAAATAACAAGTCACAGTGCTCACCTCTCTCTCTCTCTCTCTCTCTCTCTCTCTCTCTCTCTCTCAGTGACAGCGGGAGTCACTCCATGTAAAGTAAATGCCATTCACCTCTTGCCCTAACCCACAATGACTCGTCTACCCTGTGCATTACCAGTGTATTCCCATCGCTATTTCATCATTATTCCCTCACACCTATATCGTCCCTAGTAACATCCACGAACTTCTGGCTGCACTTGGCTTTCTTTTCTCCGTCTTTTCTTTCGTTCTTTTTCCCTGTGAGAGTCCCCTTGCTTCTCTCTGATGAAACAAGTTCCCTCTTTTTCACACCAGTCATCCACGACTCTTGTCCTTCACTGCATTTAGTCCCAAGGTTTGGTCCGTGTATCTGGAGCTACGATTGCCTTTTACATATCTGTCTTATTGTCAATTCTCCTCTTCCTTCTTCACCTTATAAATTTTCTCTCTTATGTTAGTTTTCTCTTCATTTTAAAATTGTTAGCTTTATGTCAACTGAGAGAACAGTCTTGCACTCTATACAGTGGCAGTCAGGGTCTAGAGTCACCAAGACCCAGCCAATGGAGTCAGGAGTACCATAATGCCTGGAGCGAGGGTCTCAACATAGCTACAAAAGGTCTCTGCACAGTCTCCTCACGCCGCCTAGCTATACTATCCAGGAGAGAGAGAGAGAGAGAGAGAGAGAGAGAGAGAGAGAGAGAGAGAGAGAGAGAGAGCATGGATGGGAGGAAGAGAGAGTGAAGTCGTGGAGAGACGTGAAGTAGAGAGATAGCGTGGAGAAGGGATGCGGGAGACATCTGTTAATAGTAATAATATTTTGTTATAATATCTACTTTCTCCTCCGTGGTATTACTCAGTTTGTGCTGGAAAATTACCAGTACTTAAAAGCACAGTAAATGCGGCTTGCCTCAGATTGTACGAGACGGGTTGCTGGTGCCTATTGAACTTTAAAAGACGATTAAGAATAGGTGTCGTGTTGTTTTCAGCGTTGTTGTGTTTTGTTTTATAATGACGTGGAGTAAGATAATGGTTATGCGTGACAGTGTTGTAGAATGTGGTGTATGGTGAGGTGTGGTGTGAAGTGTGGTGTATGGTGAGGTGGTGTGGTGTGAAGTGTGGTGTATGGTGAGGTGTGGTGTGAAGTGTGGTGTATGGTGAGGTGTGGTGTGAAGTGTGGTGTATGGTGAGGTGTGGTGTGAAGTGTGGTGTATGGTGAGGTGTGGTGTGAAGTGTGGTGTATGATGAGGTGTGGTGTGAAGTGTGGTGTATGGTGATGTGTGGTGTGAAGTGTGGTGTATGGTGATGTGTGGTGTGAAGTGTGGTGTATGGTGAGGTGTGGTGTGAAGTGTGGTGTATGGTGTGGTGTGGTGTGAAGTGTGGTGTATGGTGTGGTGTGATGTGAAGTGTGGTGTATGGTGAGGTGTGGTGTGAAGTGTGGTGTATGGTGAGGTGTGGTGTGAAGTGTGGTGTATGGTGAGGTGTGGTGTGAAGTGTGGTGTATGGTGAGGTGTGGTGTGAAGTGTGGTGTATGGTGAGGTGTGGTGTGAAGTGTGGTGTATGGTGAGGTGTGGTGTGAAGTGTGGTGTATCGTGTGGTGTGGTGTGAAGTGTGGTGTATGGTGAGGTGTGGTGTGAAGTGTGGTGTATGGTGAGGTGTGGTGTGAAGTGTGGTGTATGGTGAGGTGTGGTGTGAAGTGTGGTGTATGATGAGGTGTGGTGTGAAGTGTGGTGTATGGTGATGTGTGGTGTGAAGTGTGGTGTATGGTGATGTGTGGTGTGAAGTGTGGTGTATGGTGAGGTGTGGTGTGAAGTGTGGTGTATGGTGTGGTGTGGTGTGAAGTGTGGTGTATGGTGTGGTGTGATGTGAAGTGTGGTGTATGGTGAGGTGTGGTGTGAAGTGTGGTGTATGGTGAGGTGTGGTGTGAAGTGTGGTGTATGGTGAGGTGTGGTGTGAAGTGTGGTGTATGGTGAGGTGTGGTGTGAAGTGTGGTGTATGGTGAGGTGTGGTGTGAAGTGTGGTGTATGGTGAGGTGTGGTGTGAAGTGTGGTGTATGGTGTGGTGTGGTGTGAAGTGTGGTGTATGGTGAGGTGTGGTGTGAAGTGTGGTGTATGGTGTGGTGTGGTGTGAAGTGTGGTGTATGGTGAGGTGTGGTGTATGGTGAGGTGTGGTGTATGGTGTGGTGTGATGTGAAGTGTGGTGTATGGTGAGGTGTGGTGTGAAGTGTGGTGTATGGTGAGGTGTGGTGTGAAGTGTGGTGTATGGTGAGGTGTGGTGTGAAGTGTGGTGTATGGTGAGGTGTGGTGTGAAGTGTGGTGAATGGTGAGGTGTGATATGAAGTGCGGTGAATGGTGAGGTGTGGTGTGAAGTGTGGCGTATGGTGAGGTGTGGTGTGAAGTGTGGTGTATGGTGTGGTGTGGTGTGAAGTGTGGTGAATGGTGAGGTGTGGTGTGAAGTGTGGTGTATGGTGAGGTGTGGTGTGAAGTGTGGTGTATGGTGAGGTGTGGTGTGAAGTGTGGTGTATGATGAGGTGTGGTGTGAAGTGTGGTGTATGGTGATGTGTGGTGTGAAGTGTGGTGTATGGTGATGTGTGGTGTGAAGTGTGGTGTATGGTGAGGTGTGGTGTGAAGTGTGGTGTATGGTGTGGTGTGGTGTGAAGTGTGGTGTATGGTGTGGTGTGATGTGAAGTGTGGTGTATGGTGAGGTGTGGTGTGAAGTGTGGTGTATGGTGAGGTGTGGTGTGAAGTGTGGTGTATGGTGAGGTGTGGTGTGAAGTGTGTTGTATGGTGAGGTGTGGTGTGAAGTGTGGTGTATGGTGAGGTGTGGTGTGAAGTGTGGTGTATGGTGAGGTGTGGTGTGAAGTGTGGTGTATGGTGTGGTGTGGTGTGAAGTGTGGTGTATGGTGAGGTGTGGTGTGAAGTGTGGTGTATGGTGTGGTGTGGTGTGAAGTGTGGTGTATGGTGAGGTGTGGTGTATGGTGAGGTGTGGTGCATGGTGTGGTGTGATGTGAAGTGTGGTGTATGGTGAGGTGTGGTGTGAAGTGTGGTGTATGGTGAGGTGTGGTGTGAAGTGTGGTGTATGGTGAGGTGTGGTGTGAAGTGTGGTGTATGGTGAGGTGTGGTGTGAAGTGTGGTGTATGGTGAGGTGTGGTGTGAAGTGTGGTGTATGGTGTGGTGTGGTGTGAAGTGTGGTGTATGGTGTGGTGTGGTGTGAAGTGTGGTGTATGGTGAGGTGTGGTGTGAAGTGTGGTGTAGGTTGGCGTGATATGCTGTGGCATGGCTTTTTGGTGGGTTTGGTTGGTGGCAAATTTAACTATTAAAATAATGGCTGTGACATCGAGTTACAGCTAATTCAGCGATCAGTAAAGATTTGTGTTTAATAAAACTTTGTTCTGCTGTTTCCCAAGACTTTCATTGACATTAAAAAAAAAACACACAATTATATTAAGGACTTCACACAAATGGCGTAGATCTCGTTATTACACCAAAGCTCGCCAAAGGCATGAGCGAGATGATGTTCTATTTGGAGAGAGAGAGAGAGAGAGAGAGAGAGAGAGAGAGAGAGAGCAAAATAAGTCAGAACAAAGTAACCAAATTCAGAGACCTTTGTGGAGCGTTTCAGGGCCACCCAAGCTGTTAATCATCTGTTTTCTAAAACAATAGATCAGAGGTGAATATCACAGTTTAGGTCAGAGCTTGACTAAGCAAGGTCATCTTAGGCAGTTTCCTTCCACTTTAAACCAAACTTCCAAACCCGGTGGAAGGGTTGGGGGTAAGGCAAGAGCGTAGGGATTCAGTTTTGAAAACAATCAGTCAGTGATCAAGGTCACAGGGCAAGATCAATGTTTGTCCCTTGTGTGAACAGAATGACATATTTTTTTTTTTTTACTTTGTATGGACATAAAATGGCCGAGGAGGGGTGAGTCAACCATTTATTTTTTTTTCGAACATTAGGACAAAGGTCAGGGTCACATATCTTTATCAAGTAAAATAACCTTTAGCTGATTTTGACCAAAATTTGGTGGAAGTGGTCAGGGTAAGGCATGGCTGAAGGAATTCGATTTTGAGATAAATCAGTCAAAGATCAAGGTCACAGGGCTAGGTCAAATGCCAAGATCATACTGCAAGGTCAACCTAATCAGTCCTGTACCGATATTCGATCAAATTAGATGAAAGGGTCAAGGGTCAGGCAAGAACGACGTTATTTGACTTTGAAAACAAATTGGCCGAAGGATAAGTCATGGGTCAAAGTAAAATATTTGAACCTATATTAATAATAATAATAATAATAATAATGATAATAATAATAAAAATAACAATAGCAGAAACACATTTCTTCTCCAGATCAGTTCACACTTGAAAGATTTGGTTCTTTGGCATAAACCCTCGGTATATTTCTCATGTGTGTGTGTGTGTGTGTGTGTGTGTGTGTTTTTCAAGCCTTCTTAAGGATGTCATGGGGTCAAGGGTCAAGCCATACAAAGACACATTAGGTGAAATGTGGCAAAACGAATCAGCAGAAACCGTACAACTGGGAAATATATGGTGAATGCCATCCTCTTTTCATTCCTAATATTGGCAGTCTTAAATGTTTTCTTTTACATTTGTCATCATTTCATTCATTCATTGCCAGACGCCATGTATCCCAAACGGGGTGGCCAAGGGCTTAGAGTTCATTGTTTTACAGGGAGGGGCACTGATCCTCCACCAACCCCACTTGACACGCAGGGAGAACGTTATGCCAACAGCATCTGGTGTTCCCAGGCGGTCACCCATCCAAGTACTAACCAGACCCAACGTTGCTTAACTTCGCTGATCGGACGGGAAGCGGTGTACTCAACGCGGTATGGCCGTTGGCCACTTTTAGTTAAATTTATTTTTCATTTCTAATTTTTTTGCTTTCACTTTCCTCTAAATATTCGCTTTCTTTCCCTTTATCATTCATTTTCTTTTCCTCACCCTTTCTGCTTTCTACTTCTTTTCCTTTCATTTCCCTTCTTACCCGTTTCTTTCCTACTGCTTTTCCGACCATCCTCTCCCCTTCCTTTATTTTCCTTTCGCCACCCTTGCTGCAGTTCCAGACCCCTTTTTCCCCATTTCCAGTCGCTTCCTACCGTCTTTCTTCTCCCATACTTCATACCTTTTCTCACTCTTCCACCCTTCCTTCCCTCCTCCCTCTGCCAAGCTTCCCTCATCTCGGCCCACTCTACAGTTAAGCGCCACGTAACCCTCAGCCCAAGTTGCATACAGATTCCTCCTTTTCTCTGGCCTCGAGGAGATGACAGTGGCAACTGTCCAGGCGATCACTGAGACACCTGGTGCTACGCAGAGGTGGGAGCTGGGATGGAAGAGACAGGGACAGGTCTGGGAGCATATATGGTGACCAGGAGGAAAGGATACATCAAACTACAGGAATATTTTCCAACAAAATAAGGAGGGTGGGAATTACCAAGAGTCAGAGTTTGGATGAAGGGAAAAGTATGAAAGCGAATTTGAGGAATACAGCAAAGTGGGAGCGAAGTTGAAGATATTAGGGAAATGGGAGATTGGATGGAGAGAAAATTCTGAACCCAAGAAGAATGCAGAGAACAAAGGTGAAGGGATTTGTAATACACGGAGGGGCAGAAGGGCATTAATTCCTTCAATCCGAGGAGGTAATTTTGTTTTTCTGCAGTCTCCTTATCATCCTAGTCAGTGAGAAATGACCGCTCGCATTGGATGACATAAGGAAGCTGAATCTAACACCTGCCTTAAACTGAATAAAATCGTTTGAAAACAGCAGTACTACAATATGAAGCACTCTGATAATGCAACATCCACACCTTATACGTGGTCCAAAGGTCCAGCATTTGACTTAGACCAATGATCTTCTACCAGTTCTTCTCAAAATCGAGTTACGTAATTCTTGCTTAATCCTGCACACTTCCACCCAGTTTGAACCAGATCGGAACAAAACTACTTAAACTGACCTTACTGTGTGATCAACATTTGGCCTAACCCTGTAACCTTGATCGCTGACTGATTGTTCTCTAAACAGAATTCCCAGAGTCTTACCTTACCATGAACCTTCGCCAAATTTAGTCAATATCGAATGAAATATGTTTCTCCTGACCTATATATGTGACCTTTACCGTTGACAGATTCCCCAAAATAATAGGTCGAGCCTTTGGCTGACCGTTTATTCTTCCACCAGTTTAGGTCCATGTCAAAAAATTTTTTAGTTATATTGTTCACACATATTGTAGACACACAAAGGTCAAACGTTCACCTTCCCCGTGACCTAGATCTTTGACTGTTCTCGAAATCACGTATACTTTTTTTTTTTTTCTAACTCGCAACCCATCCACCGAGTTTGGTGTAAAATGGATAAAAATTAAAAGAAGATGACCTACTTCAGTCTAATCTGATCTAGCTCTGTGACCCTGACTTTAAACCTATTCTAAAAAACATGTCAACCCTCTGGGTGAACCTATGTCATAGAGCCAAATTCATTAAAATCAATTAAAATTAAATTTGTCCTCTCTCTCTCTCTCTCTCTCTCTCTCTCTCTCTCTCTCTCTCTCTCTCTCTCTCTCTCTCTCTCTCTTTCACTACTTTCCTGGATAGTATAGCAAGGCGGCGTGGGAAGCCTGTGGACGAACACTAACTGTGTAAGGCGCCCTAGGCATTATGATACTCCGGACTCCCTGGGCTGGGTCTTCATGACTGGAGACCCTGATTGCCACTGTACGGATTGCAATATTCTCTGGAACGGGAAGAGAACTGCTAATCTTAAAATCCAAAAAAAACTGTCACAAGAGAGAAAATATATGAAGCACAGGAAAATGTTGATAAAAGATAGTAGCACAAATTAGTATTAAGTACATATGCAGTTACACATACCCTAAGCGAGCCCTGGCATTTAAGACAGTAAAGGACACGTGTCTTAGAAGGCTGATGTGAAAAGCTGGAATGTTACGTGAGAATTAAGTAAGGCTGCTCCGAGAGGGGAAAAGAAAGAAAGAAAGAAAAAAAAAAAGAGGAGGAAAAGGGAAGTGAAGTTAAAACTGCACGGATATTATGAGCGACGAAAATAGAGGTGTGAGGGAAGGATGGTGCATAGGCCCAGTGATAAGACTGCAATGCATAGGGTAGGCGAGTCAATGTGGATTATGACGAACGGTGAATGGAGCTTAATGTAAGAAGTGCATCTTTTGTTATTAGGTGGACAAGAGAGAGAGAGAGAGAGAGAGAGAGAGAGAATGGGGCAGGGGTAGGGAGTATTATAATGATGTATTTGTGATACTTTAGTTAGGCCGCCACGTCACACCGCTTCACTTACACATTAACTCGTTCTTGGCTTATGTTACAAAATTTATTCTGCTTTGAATTATATTTTTCAGATTTTAATGTTGTGACTGCTTTCTCTTTTTACTACGGTTTGTGTGTGTGTGTGTGTGTGTGTGTGTGTGTGTGTGTGTGTGTGTGTGTGTGTGTGTGTGTGTGTGTGTGTGTGTGTGTGTGTGTGTGTGTGTGTGTGTACTAAGCCAAATAAGAAAAAGAAGAGAAGAGCTGATGGGATATAAAAGGAAATTAAAACAGGTGTCCAAAATATGCTGAAATACAAACATAAGCTCATGTCATACAGTGATTTGACAGTTACATTAATCGTTTTGAAAGAGGCTCAATGTGATGAGATGGATTGCATGAGAGTGATAGTTGACCCACCACAACAATATGTTACTATAAATACTTAAATTTTCAAGGCGAGTTTAGATAAAACAACAAATAGGAGGATGGAGACAAGAGAAGAGACAATGATACGCACAAAAAAAAAAAAAATAAGAAGAAGAAGGAAAGAAAGAAAGAAAGAAAAGTAGTTTTGAAGATTACAGTAAGTATTGCCAAGGAATAGTGAGGCTTTGTTTTGGGGCCAGAAAAATCTACGTTCATAGACATATTCTGTGATAATTTTGTTGCTGTTAGACGATATATTCAACAGAGGAAAATCTCCAAGTAGCAACGCTGTTGACGAAAACTAAATCTATTGCCTGCAGTTAGGAAATCCCTACTAAGCTTATTGAAATGGTCTTTAGAATGCAAAAATAATATTGAAAGATGTCAAGGTATGGAAAATGCTAAACAGTCTTCTGGGTACTAGTCTTCCTCTCCTCTTTTTCTCACTTACTCTCTCTCTCTCTCTCTCTCTCTCTCTCTCCATATATATCTATATATTTATATACATTCGCATGCACACTAGCTACCATACTTTTCCATTAACAGAGTTTCTCATACTCTCTTCTTTTCTCACGCTCTAGTGTTCCTCGTTTCTACGGCCTCTTAGCTGACAGTGAGAGGATTAGGTAATAATGTACTATGAAAGGGACTGAGAGCGTCCTGGAAAAAGGGTCCCCTTACTGGTAGGTTGGTCACGTTCTTCCTACAAAAAAGGACGACCGGATGGATTCAGTTAACTTAGACCTAAAGACACGAAGAGCAGGGATAGGGCTGTTGATGTGCCGTGGTTTAGTGTAGTGTAATGCAGGTGGTGTATTTTGGTGTGCCTGTTGTGTGGTGTGGTGTGGTGTGGAGTGGTGTGGTGTGGCGTAGTATGGTGTGGTGTGGTGTAAAGTGATGTGCTTATTGGCTGGTATGGCTGTGGTGTAGCTTTCGTACAGTGCTGTGTCATGTGACTGTGCTGTGGTGTGGTGTGTTGTGTTGTGTGGTGTTGTGTTGTGCGATATGGCGTGACTGTTGTGTGATTCTGTGTAGTGTGACTGTCTCGTGAGAGGTGTGATATGTTGTAAGGTGAGGTTGTACTGTGTGACAATCTCGCCCTGGTGAGATTGCAAGTGAATACAGAGTGAATAGTGCAAATAATTTCTGGAGGTGTTACTGGGTGTAAGAATGCTTGGCAAGTGGCGTAAGTATTCTTAGACTGGGTGACGAAGATGAATACCTGATGTGAAGGTATGGGTATAAATGTTGCAGGTGTGAACATATACGAGTAATTTTAAGAACTGACATAAAGTATTACCCATGGCGCATGGAAGTTAATCGGACAAGGTAGAGCCAAATATACTTGTTCTCACACTTCTGTCATCATTCTGCTGTCCCACCTCACAGCCCACTTCAGTTTCTCCATCGTCTCTCTACACTCTCCCTCGATGTTCCATCGACCTTCATCCCAGCTCCCACCATTCGTCTGATTTCTATTGTGTACTCCCTCACCTTTCTTGCTCAGGCTTTGTCTCATAGTGATACCATCTCTCTCTCTCTCTCTCTCTCTCTCTCTCTCTCTCTCTCTCTCTCTCTCTCTCTCTCTCTCTCAGTTACCAACATCTTCTCACTGACACTTATCTGGATTAACTTTTACTATTAAACTTTGGCCTTATATTGTCCGCATCTTTCCTTATCTTTTCCAATGGGGCCTAAAACTTAACTTGGGAAATACAACGCATATTGCATAAACTTTTAACTTCCATATCGTCACCTTCATAAAGAAACTGCCTAAGTCATTTTTTTCTATTTTTTCGGGAAATCGAGAAAAACCTGTCTCATTTTCTTAACTTTCAAATGACTTAGGCAGAAACTTGAAGCGCATTTTAGACCACTCACACCTTGACCTGGCAAAGGTAGCTATACCAATAGGTGCGACACGTGATGAAGAATTGATTTAGGCAAAAATCCAGAAATCGCCGAAAAATGACTTGGGCAATTTCTTTATGAGGGTGACTATATATCATCTTGTGCTGGGTAATTCACCTCGCACATATTTTTTTATTTTCTTAGATCCACATCATTTCTTCGTTCTCTCTCTCTCTCTCTCTCTCTCTCTCTCTCTCTCTCTCTCTCTCTCTCTCTGTTGTCTTTTTACCTGTGTTGTGTCACCACCTCTCCCTAGGTCTTAATCTGAGCCCACTCTCCAACCGTCCCACCTCAGCCAAGGTCAACTTTCACTTTACAACATCCATTAAAGTAATAACCTTAATTTCAACCGCACATCTCTCTCTCACTTTTTTTTATTTACACAGTTATTTTGTGTCCCTTCCTTAACTCATTAAACCTTCGACATGACCCCCAAAAGATTTCCTCAACCCTCTGGTCGAAATAAACTCCACAGTGATTGGTTTCCAAAATTCGGTTGGCCAGATGCCAAGTGCTTAATGTGCCTGACCAGTTAAAATATTCAGTGTATAGAAAGTGTAATTAAGAGTCATAAATATGCCCTCAAAGATTCAAACAGGAGAAAGAAGACCTTAATGCTGAATCAATCTAAAAGAAAATCCAGTGAGTACTCTCCAGGTAGACCATGTATTTCTGACAGTTCAAAATAAACGTAAATCTAAACAAGCGCCTAAGATAATGCCCGGAAATCCTTTGCTAAACAGGTTCTCCGCTCTTGAAGATAGGGAAGAATGAACAGATAGTCAGACTGTATTTAAGCATATTAAGGACAAAGCTGGTATATATGTTCAAGATAAAGCTGAGAAGCTTCACCGTGATATAAAATTCAGTGCAATGGAAAGTACCACATTGGTGATGAGCGACTTTATCCTATGGGGCAAAGGCTTTGCTTTTGTATCAAATAACAAAGGGGAGAAAAAAATCAGTGAAGACTATACCTGGGAGTAAGATAGACATAATCACTAAAGATATCGCAAGTACACCAGTCAGAGGAGAAACATGACTTGTGAATGTAGGTACAAATGATGCTCATGACGGAGGTATAGTTCCCACCAGAGAAATCCTGATGAAATATACATCTCTCCTTAAAGCAATAAAAATTAAATCTAGTAAATATTATTGCATACTGCCTAGACTGCGTTCCAACCCCGACTGTAAGAATAGAGTGGTATAAATTAATGAAGCGATTAAAGAAATGTATCAAAGAAATAACGTCATGTTCATTGATGCCTGGAACAGATTTGTGGGCAAACCAAGCCTCTCTCGACAAGATGGCATCCATGTATGCAATAAAGAGTAACTGAAATTAGTAAATTATTGAATGCTGCAATGAACAAAATTCACGAGGACACGAGGTGACATTAACGCATCACCTCACCCTCCCCTAAGCCAATAATCACCCAACCCGTAGATACCAGCGCCACAGAGGGGGTCTGGGTAGATACCCAGATCCCCTCACCCATTTCCCCTCAGTCATAAGCCACACCTGGACAGGGAAACTAACCCTTCCCCTTCCCAGGGAGACGTTGTTGTATCTAGATTAGTCGCACAGGTAAAGTCAACTGCAGATCAGAATTCAATTAAAGTAATATTTCTCAATGCTCGTAGCCTTTGACATACATTTAATGAACTCGTGTCCCTCCTGACTAATGGAGAATTCCAAATAATGTCAGTAACAGAACCGCATATTGATATAAGTAACAGGAATTTGCTATAAGAATATCAGTTACACTCGTATAATCTTCCTTATTAATGCAGAAATAACGGAGGTCTAGGAGGTGGTGTTGGGGTATGACCCCAGAGAGCGGAAGGTAATATATGGAAGGTAGAAGTTTATGTAATATGCGTTGTACTTACCAGTTTAAGTTTTAGGTCCCATGGGAAGAAATAAGGAAGGATGTGGAAAACATAAGACCAAAGTTTAATAATAAAAGTTAATCCAGATTGGTGTCAGTGTGTCAGTGAGACGATGGTGGTAACTGGGAGAGAGAGAGAGAGAGAGAGAGAGAGAGAGAGAGAGAGAGAATGGTATCATGGTGAGCCAGGGCCTGAGCTAGAAAGGTGAAAGAGTAGACAAAAGAAATCAGAGGAATGGTGGGAGCTGGGAAGAAGTTCCTGTTACGTATATCAATATGCGCTTCTGTTTCTGCCATTATATGGAATTCTCCATTACTCAGGAGGCACATGAGTTCATTAAATTTATGTCAAAGGCTACGAGCATTGAATGTTAGTACTTTAATTGAATTTTGCTCTGCAGTTGACTTTGTGCGGTTAATCAAGGTACAACAACGTCTCCCTGGGAAGCGGGAAGGGTTTTAGTTTCCCTGGCCAAGTGTGGCTGATAAATGGGGGGAAAAGGATGAGGGGATCTGCTGTACGGGCTGGGGGATTATTGGCTTATGGAAGGGTACGTGAAGTGATAGTATCACCTGAAATGATTTGTTTAAAAATACATTTAAAAAGTATGAATGTAAATGTTGCCAGTGTCTATCGTTGCCCCACTCAAACTGTAAACGAAGATATAGAGTTGCACAACATCTTGCAGGAAATTCTATATGGGGAAGAAACATTGATAACTGGCGGTATTAAACTGCCAATAATTACTTGCAGTGAAGTCACTGGTAGAAGTAATGATGACAGATGGATGATAGATTATACTGAGAATGACTTTTTATATCAGTGTCACAGAACCGACAAGAGAGAGTAATGTCTTAGATCTTGCCATTACCACAAACGATGATATGACAAACCTAATTGTGAGTGAACACTTAGCTTCGAGCGGCCATAATCTCATAAGGCTTACCATGAACCTTTCCCATAATGTGTATAAAAGTAACACAAAGGAACCGGAATATAAAATGGCAGATTTTGATGGCCATTGTAATGCCCTTAGTTCACCATCTGAATAGCTAGCAAGAACTAACGATGTAAATGATACATGGGCAGCATCTTAGCATATATTCTTGTCTGTTCAAAACAAGTATGTACCAATGAAATCAAGGCAGGAAAAAAGTAAAAACAACCAGCCTGGCTTAATGAAGGTACTGGCAGACAAATAAAAGACAGAAATCGTCTTCATGCTTTACTTAAACGTCGCACAAGAGATGTCACAAGCCAGCATAACGATACTAGTTGGAAAATTTAAAAGCTCGTTAGAACAGCTAAACGGCAGTTTATAATGAACATAGCTAAAACAAGCTCAACGGTTCCTAAGAGCTTTTATAGATACGTAAACAACTATGAACGTGTTAAGACTGGTATTGGCCTACCCATTAGCGACGAGGGTGCCTTTATCAGGGACGATAAAAAAATTGCTTCCACATTAAGTAAATTTTCCAGTTCAGTCTTCACAAATGACGTCAATGAAATCACTGAAGAGCAAGGACAGTTGCACCACAACGTGTTAAGTAATATGTATAGTAACAGCAATGACGTCAAAGATAAACTTAGTAAAATAAACTGTAACAAAACCCCTAGTCCAGATAATTTTCACTTTTGAATATTAAAAAATGCAGCGGGTGTAACATGTGATCCTCTTACATTTTTCTAAAATAAATCTCTTTAGCAAGGAAAGGTTCCGAAAATTAAGAGACTAGCCAGTGTAACTCCTATATATAAAAAAGGCAGTAGAGATCAACCAGGTAACTATAGGCATTTTAGCTTAACCTCTGTGTTTAGGAAAATCCTCGAATCATTAATAAGAGACAGGATAGTTTTCTTCCTAGAATCTAATAACGTAATCAGTAACAGCCAACACGGCTTCATGTCTCGGAGATAATGCCTCACAAATCTGTGCAAGTATTATGATAAGCGTTTTACAATTAATGACATAATGTTTTTAGGTTTCCAGAAAGTCTTTGACAAAGCAACACATAATAAATTAATGAGAAAGAGAAGATTCCTGGAATCGACGGAAATATTCATAGGCGTTTGGGTAGCCCCAATGACAAGTGATGATCCTCAGGGTCAATGTTGAAATCAGATTTATTCATAATATATGTTAATGACATCGATGTTGGACTAAGCAATTTAATTTCCAAATTCGCGGATGCTGCAAAAACTGGCAATACCGTGTTAACTGACGAGGAAAGAATTAGCCTTTAAAATGACCTTAACAAAACTGCTTAATGGTTAGAAAAATTGCATATGCCCTTCAATGTAAGTGAATGCCAGGAACTACGATGTAGGACAACAAACAGAAAAAGTATGATTACGAAATACAAGGTCAGATAATTAGCAAGTCCTCACTAGTTATAATTTTAGGAATACTAATTTCAGATAACCTCGAATTTTAACTTAGTGTGTCCTTGCCGCGATTAAAGCCAACAACGCCTGAGAATTCAACAGGAAGCACTTTATCTATAGGTAGAAGGATATTGTGATCCCTCTGTATAAAAGCATAGTTAGGCCACACTTAGAATTTGGGGCTAACTTTTGGGCACCATATCTGGTAAAAGATATCGAAAAACTTCAAGCTGTACAAAACAGGGCTTCCAAGTTAATCCCTTCCCTGAGGAATAAACCACATCTCGAGAAGCTTAAGGAACTGAATTTATTCTCTCTTAGAAAACGAAGAGTCAGGGGCCATCGTATTGAACATTTTGAGATACCAAGCAGCTTTAGAAATATCGAATCTAACAATCTTTTTAGAGTTAATACTGAGACCGCAACTTGCGGCAATGGCATGAAGCTGCAAGCAAGGAAGGCTAATCTTGATGCGACCAAAAACTTCTCCACTTTTTCCATTTCAAATTACTGAAATAAACTCCCTAGGAACGTGGTTGAAGGCAGAACCGTAAAGAGCTTTAAAAAGAGATTATTATACATTGTGGTGCGATCGGTATTATTTAAAAAGGAAAGTAAGTGTATATTCATATCCAAATGTATGTGCACATATGCACGTGTATATGTATCCATACGTGTAAATGAATATCGTTTCTAAGGACGAGAGGATAGAGTCCAGACCAACAAGATAGAAGGCCTGATCGCCCATGTGACGCCATCCACGCAAGGCATTCATTGCGGCCTGCTTCTCTCTCTCTCTCTCTCTCTCTCTCTCTCTCTCTCTCTTTCTTTTTTTTTTCTCTCTCTCTCTCTCTGTCACACACACACACACACACACACACACACACACACACACACACACACGCTGTCTTAATTCATTAAGCTGCTCTCATAAAAATTTTCCATAAGTCTTCTTTCCAGCGTGTCGCCCCACCTTAATTCTAGTTTCTGTCCACTCACATTTCCTGTCCTTGCCTATCAGCTATTTTTCTCTTCTTTTCCTCTCCAGGTTCTCTTGTCTCTGCTTTCCACTTGCATTTAGTGTACATTCATTCCGTCTCGTCGTTTTCGCTTGTAGCAGGTTATTAGACGTCTCACTCTTGGTTCACTTCAGTCGCAGCGTGTTTTCCCGCCATCATTTTAGCTTAATATCGTTCGTGCCTTCACCAACAAAGAATCCAGGTTCCTGCTCTCCGTTTTCCATTCCAAGTATCAGTTTTTCTCCCTGTGAATGTCCACTTACCCAGCCCCTCTCTTATTTGGTAAGTCTCTTTAGCACAATCCCTCTACCACCTTTACTTCCATACCTCTGTATTTCTTCTTAAGGCGAAACATTTACTTGCCCCACTTGACACTTTGCTCTGCTTCTGTCCCTTCACCTTTAGCTCGCCCCTTCAAGACGTCTCCTGAGCGCAGCCCAATTTTCGTCTTCTTTGTGGCCTCGTCAGCATTTTCTTCTTTGCAAAATTGTCTCCTCTCCTCTCCTTTCCCCTGTTGTCTTCCTTACTTGCTCCTTCTTTTGTTTTCGAAAGGTTAGCATCATCTTAGAGTTTTCTAGATAGTTGTGGAAACCCTTGCTTTCCGTAACTCTTCATTTCCAATTTGACCAAAATAATTTCGCAGTACAATGCGTGTTACACATAACCCATAGACACGTTCTTAATGCAGACGGTAAAGAACTGCAGCGTATTATAGTACTAATATATTGAAATTAACTGCAGTTTACCTTCCAACGTATGCAATATCCTCTACAACAATTCTCAAAATGCATCTTACACGATAGTTGTTATTATTTTACCACATTCCTACACGATTTGTCCTAATTTCAACATGTCTTTTTTTTTTCTTGTATTAACATTTATCAATGGTTTTCTAATTATTTCTTGTTCACCTGCTAGGCAATTCACACTGTGTCTGCTCTTGATATCTGTGTGTCTAACTTAGATTTATCTATATACCTAGGCTGCTTCCCCCAAAGAATGGGATATAGCCGAGACAGGAAGACACACTCCCAATTTACTCATCCAAACACACACATTTATTCATATATATATATATATATATATATATATATATATATATATATATATATACTAATATATACTGGTATATATATATATATATATATATATATATATATATATATATATATATATATATATATATATATATATATATATATATATATACTGGAATATGTATATATATATATATATATATATATATATATATATATATATATATATATATATATATATATATATATATATATATATATACAGAAAGTTTTTTTTTTTTTCTATGATCTAGCAGGAAATCGAACATGGGACTCCAGCATAGGAGCCAGGCATCGTGTCGCTATACTGTGGTGTAATACAAGCTAATCCATCCAAATTCTATGATGAACCAGGCGAATCCATTATGGGAGGATGTTTTTCATCCCAGTGACTGCCTCCTATCTAGGAGTCCCCTCTTCGAGTCCCGGCTAAAGAGTAAAAAAAAAAAAATCCACATAGGTCCAAACGAACGAGTAAAACGTGTGTTTCTCCAACATATATGAAGGCGCTGGTACTGGCTGGGATTGATTAAAACTGCTGTGTCACTTGCCGAGTTTCGTGGGGCTAAGCAAAAATCTAGATGACTGAAATACTCATATGTGTCTTCGTACAGGTTCGAGTCACATTCTGACTCACTCAGCAGTTTAGCCTGCGGAATCCTAACTCTACCTCACAGACATACACATCCACATTTCTGTCATTCATACCACTTATCAGCTTGATTCAGTCTGACAGCTATTTAAAGCACCGCCGCCAATCGCTGGATGTACATTTACTCATATGGACACAGTTCTTCCAACCAGCTCAGTCCACTGTCACTCCCCAAGTTTCATCATTCTCCATGCCTCGTTTTGTCCACATTCATTTACCATATCTATCCCTTTCTTCTTGACCTTCCCCGCCTTCTTTCACCCTCAAACACACTCAGATACACCCTTTTCACAACTCTATTCACGCCCACAGCCGTTCTCTCCACATGACCATACCATCTAAACACGCCCACTTCGACTCTGGCATTCACATACTTCTTTATTCCACATATTTCAGGAGTCACATTTTTGCTTATCCTGAATACCCTCCAGACTCCAAACACACATTCCTGTCCAGCAAGGTAGCACCAAAGATTTTATGTTTACTTTCATTAGGATTCCACAGCAAACAGTGAAAAGCTACTATATTTCCTTTTACGGTTATCTTTTCTTTCTTCCAAATACCTTTCCAACTTGGCACCATTTCTTCTTCTTCAAGTCGCTTCACACTTGCCAATTGTCCCAGGCTTTTTAAAGATTATTACTGAAACCTATTAAATGATTTATGCAGTCAAACGTAAAACCACATAAATACATAAAATCTGAGATCCTGTGTTTTTGTATATTCATTAATCATCACGGCAATTTGGACAGAAATATGTTGCTGTACAATAACTGTGTGGAGGCCATCTTGCATTCCCTGGAAGTATTGACAATACTGCATTTGTACGCTTTCACACTCTCCCACCCACACTGTTTCAGCCCCAGAGTCTGAAAAGTGCCACTGCAGGGATATGTGCCTGAACAGAGGAAACTATCGGAACTGTGAGCATAACGTAGCAATAGAGCTTATGCGAGGGGAATTTCCCGGGTCACACTTGCTGTAATTAGCCAGGCAGGCGGGTCAGAAAAATTCAGGTGATGGTGGAAGAAGAGGACAGTCCAAGGGAATTTTGCGACAGAAAATTTTACTGGAAAATGATAAGGAATTTTTGAGATGGGCCGTGTGGGATTTGGGCGGGTGTGGGTGGGTGTTGTGAGTGTATGGGAAGGTTGGTGGAGGTGTACGGGTGCGGTGTGAGGGAAAAGGTTGAGGAGAAAGGTAAAATATGGGTGTTGCCACAGATACTGATGTGAGTGTAGTGTGGATAGATATGGGAGTGTGGTTTTGTGTAAGAAATGAAGAAATAATGTCTAAGTGACATGATTATTCATGCTTCGGATGGAGACAAGCGGGGAAATTAGGAGTTATGAAAGGCTGCATTAACTGATGTAGGTACTGTGGTATAGGTGTGGGTTGTGGGTTTTGTGGTGGGTAAGTGTGGTAAGATAAACTGCGTGTAAAATCTTTAGTGTGTGCTTCTTTTGTTTGTATGTATATTAATTTTAGTTGTATAGAATGTTTGTGAAGCCACATGGATATTGTCTGGTGTACAGTACTTTGTGTGTGTTGGCTGACTCGATCATTCAAGATGCAACATTTTGAGTGGAGGTAACACTTGACTAACCTTCTGCATGTAAGTGTGTATGTGTGTGTGTGTGTGTGTGTGTGTGTGTGTGTGTGTGTGTGTGTGTGTGTGTGCATTCCCACATACCAGGACTGGTTTTGATGTCTCTAGCTAGGATGAGTAAGATCGTCTGACGAGCTAGAGTGTCCTCAGACCCTCTAACAATAAAAGGAAGTAAAAAACTATGTTACCGGGAGGGTGGCTTTGCGCTGGCAACGTGGTCTGCCGTAATCTTATAAGAGGATTGGAGACAGGGGATTCGTATGTCCTAACAGCTGAGTCGTCAGTTTATACAGGTGCCACTGCGTGAAGGTGTCTTTGTCCAGCATCTAGACAACCTTCAAACATTGTATTACATTCTCTCAAAATCGAAGCCTAGATAAGGAGTAAGTATCAGTTTTTTTCAATCAATCAGTATGAGACGTCGCAAAAGACGCTGATTTTGCTACGTGCTTGCTAGCATTTGGAAACCAAAAATGCACAGTGATCTCCAGCAGTGGCCATACAAAATTTTTATATGATGGGAAATGAGTGTCTTTAAAACTGATAATGAATATGCGATAGCCTCTCATTTTATTGTTATTTTTGTTTACTTCATTCCTTTTGGGGGGGAATTTTCATTCTCTTCGTACTGTCATACCCAAATCCTTAACGGTGACAGCTAACGGTGTTTGTCTTCCTTATCGTTATCCTGCCATTTCATGTGTCATTTCTTACAATAATCGCCAGGTTTCATTTGAAAATTTTCTGTGGTAAATGGCATTTGCCCATCATATGAGCATTCACCAGTTTTGTTTAAATATTGCCATAATTTTAATTCTTGAGAGAGAGAGAGAGAGAGAGAGACGACTCAGTACATGTGGCATACTGGTATATGATCCTTAATGTTGTCCTAAAGTCAGCTGTTAAAGTAACTTGAAATAAGTAAGGAAAGAGTATGGTGGAAAGCCACTGAACACACACCCACACACACACACACACACACACACATTCCCTCAGGCTAGGAGACGAAACCTTCGTATAAAATCCAGATGCTTCTTTCAGTTTTGGGAAGGAACAGATTGGGGCAAAGGGATAAAATGAATTATATGCAAGCCATAACGGTAAATAAGTACTACTGCACACTCCCAGTCCCTTTGAAGCCACGCAGAGTCACGGTATCAGTAACATGGGAAAACAAAACACAGGACAGAAGGAGCAGTGTAATTAACAGTGACGGCTGAATTCATTAGCGAATGAAAACTCAGCAGTGGAGACCAGTGGTGTCATCAGACCTGTGGCGAGGTGTGTGTGTCAGAAAGAATGCAATTATTACCCCTCCCTGAACCACACCGTAGTTGCCAGAATGGATGCTGGTGGAAGGAGAAAACTAATGACTGACTTAGTTTCTGTCGACAATAGCTTAATTATAAGTGACTGTAATTGAGCTGAATATCTGCAAGTAAAATTATGTTTATATCAAACTTCCAAACAACCAAAATGTGTTACAGTTAGGATTACTGCTTACCTGTCTGCAGTTACTGTTTTATTATTATTATTATTATTATTATTATTATCATTATTACTTTCCAGCCTTCCACTCTTAACCCCACCCTTTCACTCCCAACCTCTAACCTACCACTCCTACCCTCAACCGTCCATTCCTACCCCCAACCTTCCACTCATACAGTACACTCAACTTTCCACTCCTACCTCCAACCTACCACTCCTGCCCTTAAACTTCCACTTCTACCCCAACCTTCCACTCCTACTCCAACCGTCCACTCCTATCCCCAACCTTTCACTCCTACCCCAACCATCCACTTCTACCTCAACTTTCCACTTCCACCCTAACCTTCTACTCCTACCCCAACCATCCACTTCTACCCTAACTTCCACTGCTTCCCCAACCATCCACTTCTACCCTAACCATTCACTCCTGCCCCAACATTCCACTCGTGCCCCAACCATCCACTCCTACCCCAACTTTTCACTCCTACCCCAAACTTCCACTTTTACCTTAACCTTCCACTCCTACCCAATCTTTACATTCACCTAATAAAAATGTTTTCATGACCGGAGCATTACCATTAACACAGTTCCATGACTGTACCACGTCAGGGTCTTCGACTCTGCCTTGAAGCTCGGCAACCTTTTCCACAGTTCACCGTAATCTAATCCACCAGTCACGCTACAGGTTCATTCTACAGCACAACAAAAGGTAACACTACAGCTCTGTCTTGCACTCAACAGTTCTCCACGATCCATCATGTTCCACATTTCACAGTATTAGACATTTTTCGGACTGTCTCAAGGTCAATAGTTTGTTCCATACTGCATGATAGCTCAATACATTCTTCAACCAAATTCTACACAGCTGCTCAAAGGACCTGAATGATGTATCCTCCTCCTACAGCTCACAATAACTTCTCCACGGTTCATTAACACTTTCACACAGCTCAACGATGTGGCCTTGGCCTTGAGTTCGGAGAAGTGCGGTGCAGTTCCTCCGTAGCCCTTGCTCTGCAGACATAACAACACCTCTCCCACTTTCCCACGTGGCGATGTCGAGACAAATGAATTAACACCAATTAATCGTGACCAAGTTGACCAGGTGAATCTCAGGCGCCCACAGTCAGGGGAACCAGGCTGACCAGGAGAATCACAGGCGACACAGTCGGCGTGACCAAACTGAGCAGATCAATCACAGACGACCACAGTCATGGTGACCCGGTTGACGCCGCCAAGGTCTGGATCGAGGAAAACTACTTTGAAATGCATGGTGAGAGATGATGAGGAATGCTGTCAATGCTGGAATTTGATGATGGAAAACATTAGATTAGGATAGGTTATTTTTGCCTTGTATGTTAGAACTGTTAGGTTGGATTTGGGGCGAAGGTGTCACTCGAATATGGAAAAGTTTTCCTCTTTTTCATAACCAATAATGATGAGAAGCGGCACCGTGGATGGTGTTCTTACCTAATTGTATCTTTACAGGAATGAGTCAAGCTCGTACTGTCCCGTGTCTTAAACCATATTTATCGTACATATCCTTAAATTTGTGAATTGTTTTGTCACACACTATTTCATTCGGTAGTGCATTCCATTGATCAATTGCTCTGTTTGGGAAACTGAATTTCCTTACGTCTTTATCACCTCTCTTCTTATGCAATTTTTTGCAGTGTCCTCTTGCTGATGCTTCACCATATGTTAAGTAATCATTTATGTCTATTTTCTCCTTTCCCGATATGCACTTATATAGCATTATCATGTCACCTCTTTTCCTTCTCTCCTGTAGTGTTGGCAGATTCAGTTTATTTAGTCTTTCTTCGTAGCTTAGGTCCCTTAAGCTTGGTATCCATCTTGTAGCGGCCCTTTGAACTTTTTCAATCTTGTCTATGTGCTTTTTGAGATGAGGACTCCAGACTACTGATGCATATTCCAGGGTTGGTCTAATGAATGAAGTTATTATCCTTCTTAGCATGTCTTCATTTATGTATGTGAATGCTATTCTCATATTTGCAAGCAGTGTATACATGTTCCGTACCTTCTTGCTGATGTGGTCAGCCGGAGATAGTCTGTTATTGATAATCACACCTAGGTCTTTCTCTCTTTCTGATGTGTATAGGGTTTTATTTCCTAACTTATAATCCCAATCAGGTCTTTTTTCCACTTTTACCAAACTTGATTACATGACACCTGTCCACATTGAATTCCATTTGCCATGTACTACTCCATTCATGAAGTTTATTTAATTCTTCTTGTAGCTCTTTACAAGAGTCTGTGTTAGTAATTCTCCTTTGTATTTTTGCATCATCTGCAAACATATTCAGATAGCTCTCATTTCCAGTGTTACTGCTTATATCATTTATATACACTAAAAACATGATTGGTGCCAGCACTGAACCCTGTGGTACTCCACTAGTCACTTCTATCCATGATTAGTAGTTTCCCCTTAGTACTGTCCTCATTTCTCTTTTTATGAGAAAGTCTTGCATCCAACAAAACAGTTTGCCTCGAATTCCTCCTTGATGGTACAGTTTCCATAAAAGTCTTTGGTGTGGTACTGTGTCAAAAGCTTTCTTGAAATCTAAATAGATACTGTCCACCCATCCTTCCCTTTCCTGTATTGTGTTTGTTACTCTGTCATAGTAGCTCAACAGATTAGTAACACATGACTTTCCTTTTCTGAAACCAAACTGTCTTTCTGTTATCATCCTGTGTTCTTCTAGATGATTTACCCAAGCTTTTCTTATAAGTTTTTCTAATACCTTGCTTACAACACTGGTCAGTGATACTGGTCGGTAGTTGAGTGGATTTTGTCTATTTCCTTTCTTGAATAAGGGGACAATATTTGCTTTTTTCGAAATATCAGGTAGTTTACCTTGACTCAAGGATTTCTTGAAAATTAAAAATAATGGTTTACATAACTCCTTTGCACATTCTCGTAATACCCAACATGAAATTTCATCAGGACCACTTGCTTTTCCTCTGTCTAATCTACTTAACTCCTCCTGTATTACTTTTTCTGCTATTTGTATATCTGGTAGTATGTGTGGACATGAGTGTTCCACATAGTCCCTCTCAAAATTTTTTTCTTCTGTAAAAACTAATTGGAAATTCTTATTTAGTGCTTCACAAATATCTTTCTCTTGTGTATAAGTGATTCCCTCGTCCGTAATGGATTGTATTATATCTTTTACTTTAGTTTTGCTTCTGATATAGCTGTAAAACAGCTTTGGGTGATCACTACTTTTATTTATTATATCCTCCTCAAACTGTTTTTGGGCTTCCCTCCTTATTCTTGTATGGTCGTTTCTTGCCTGTTTGTAATTATTATACTCCCTTTCACTATTATGTCTTCTGTATCTATTCTACAACAAATCTCGTCTTTCTTTTGATTTTTTACATTCTGTATTGAACCATTTCTGTATTTTCTTATCTGCTTCTTTGTGCTGTGGGATGTACTTCTGGACTCCTATTTCATAAAATTCACAAAAAATTTTATATACAGCATTTAAATCTTGTCCTCTAAGCTCATTTTCCCAATCAGCTTCTAAGAAATACTTCTTTAGGTCTTGATAATTTCCCTTTTTATAGTTTAGGCTCTTTTTGTAACTATCATTGCTGTTTACTATGTCATATGCTATCCTGAAGTTATAATTTAGTACTGCATGATCGCTTTTGCCGAGTGGAGGGTGATATATTAAACTGTCAATATCATTTTCTTGCCTTGTAAATATTAGATCTAGCACTGAAGGTACATCAAGTCCTCTTTTTCTGGTGGTTTCCCTCACATATTGCGTTAAGAAAAACTCTTGTACGAGATCCAGGAGCTTTTGGTCCCAACAGCTTTCTTGGCTATTTATATCTAGAGTATTCCAATTTATATTTGTATTGAAGTCCCCAGTTAGTATAATTCTTTCCGATTTCTCTTCCATTTTATGTAGCAATGATCTTAAACTCTGAATTGTACTCTCTGCCAGGTCCTCATATTCGTCTCTTTCCCATGTGTTTGACCTGGGTGGCATGTACAAATTGGCTACAATTACTTTACCTTCAGATGTGTCGATCTCTACTGCAATCAGTTCTACTTGTGATGGTATATCTAGTTTTATTTCCTTGACTTTTAGATTTTTCTTAGTTAATATTATAATTCCTCCTCCTTTTTCTAAATATCTGTCTCTTCTCCATATATTGTATTCCTCTAAGTTTAGTATGTCATTTGATATCCTTGGTATTAATTTTGTTTCAGTTAGACATAATATTTGTGGTTCATTTTCTCTGACATAATCATTCATCTCTAGTAATTTAGATACCATTCCATCCACATTTGAGTACATCAACTTTATCATCTTGTTTATATACTTGTCATGACATGGTTCTACTACCTTCCTCCTTTTTCTTCCATCCTGTTTGTGTACCACTTTCGTACCTGCAATCCTATTACTTTGTAAAAAAAATTTCTTCTTGTCCTCTTCTGATCTTCCCTCATTTTTTGTTTTTGCTTCCTCCCTTTTCTCTTTCAGTAATTCCAGTTCCTCTTGTGTTAGGCTTCTTTTTATCCATACATTTTTGAACTCCTCTTTTTCCTTAAGATTCTTTGCATTTTTTAGTATCTCTTCCACAGTGTTTACACTCTGGAAAGTCACCTTTAGAGGTCTTGTCTTGCTTTTCTCATATTTCCCTAACCTATTGTGTTCCTCTATGTCTTTACTACAGATTTCCTCTGATACTTCTTTCAGTAAGCTCATTACATTTGCCATCTCCTTTTTGTCTCTTGTGATCTTGTTTTTAATTTCTTCCTCTTCTATACCAGTGATTACTATTGATTTGTTTATCTCTACTGAATCTCTGACTAACTTTGGATTGTTTTGGATTATTCTTTTCACCTCCTTTTTAATGCTTTTTTCCTCCACCCTTGTTTCTAAGTCTTTCTTTACTTTCACCATTTCAGCATACGTGGTTTCTACATCATTTTTGTACCTTTGCACAGCTTCATTCACTTGTGTTATCTTCTCCTCAGTATCACTGCTCTGGTCAATAAGACTGCTAACTTGCCTAATTGTCTCTGTGTCATTTTTGAACTCTTCCATAACACTCTCGTGATTGACTACTGTACTTGCCATTTCACTCATTTTCTTCCTCAGTGTACTCAATTCCACTGTTAGTTCACTGATGGTTGTGTCTTTCTTATTGGCCTCCCTTCCTAGTTTTTCTATTTCTTCCTTTTGCAAGTGCATCTGCTTCTTTATTTCATCAATTTCATTTTTGAAAGCCATTTCTATTTTGTTTACACGTTCAACCAGTCTATTGTGGGTCTCTACTTCAACCAGTTCTTGGTAGAAATCATCATTTTGCTTTTTACCTTTATCCCTTTTCTTTTCCAAATTTGTTTTACTGAAGTATGTATCCATTTTCCAATACTTAAAGTGCAAAGCATGTACTTACAATCTCCGTGTTCTTGTAGTCTAAACAAACCTCAGAGATGACTCAGCGTATTCTTTCGTCTTGGTTCTATTTCCTGTTTTTACAAGTCTTGTTTAAACTTTTTTTTTTTCCTTTTAATAATGAACAATCATTTAGTTTAACCTGGTACTGAGCTTGACTCATACAAAGATACTATTTAGGTAATGCCACTGGCCGTGATGATTTGGTACAGAGCGCCGGTGTCACACGTCCGCCTAGATTGTGTGTGTGTGTGTGTGTGTGTGTGTGGTGCGTCTAATTCTAGATTTACGTTGTTGACGATGGTGGTACACAAATCAAATCAATAGCATAAGACAATACAATACTCACACGTTATCGTTTCTGCCAGACGACTTTAAGATATGGATATATCAGTCAGGTTTAATGTGGCTGATATTAGTTCCACGAGAGCTAAGAAAAATTACTCGCTCCACTGAAGGAAAAAAGTATTGCTAATAATGACGATGAACTGTTTATAAATAAAATGTCGATAAACACAGATAATTTAATTTCACTAAACTGCAGTCCTGTTTTTCCTCACATAGAGTGCCTGTCAATATCCAATTTACATTTGTGTGTAGATAATTACAATTTACTGACACATCATGACGTTCGGATGTGTTTTAACATCTGTTGTCCCACTGAAGTTTTCTTTTATTTTGTTGTATCTGAGTATTTATTGCTCAATGACGAATTTATACGAAACTTGAAGTGGTTTGGCGTGATGGTAGGAACAGCGGTGGAAGTTGTGGGGATTAGCCGCCTGTAACACTGTTTGCTAATGACGTGTTGGGGGTTCATTCAGAACGAGCAGTGAACTTTTTTTTTTTTTTTACGAAATTTAGATCACTAAATATTCTCCTACATCCAACTGCCTAAATCTAATAAAAGTACTTCGCTGAAGATGCTCTCAGAAGGCATATAAAGCAGCTAACCTAAAAGAGCTGTGAAAAAATCGCTCTGAAATATGGTAATATAGTTAAAATTTGGTAACCGTTCTTTAAAAATGTTGCTTATGAAATGCTGGCCTCCAGAAGTAGCTATAAGATCGCTAAAATGGCTATAAGATTGCTAAAATGGCTGCCCTGCTCCTACAACATCTGGGAATGAACCCAGAACCATATGTTTGCTGATTCCTCTCCTCCACTTTCGGCAACAACCTTCCACGTCCCTTTCCTGACTCTCTCCCTGGCAGTCATATGTCTACTTCAAATTCAGACACGGGATCATCACTTACACAACCACCTCAATGGAGTATACTGAATACTTACCAAATTATAGCGATAAGACGCATTATTTACTGATAAAAAAAAAATAGAGAAAGTTAGGTAGAAGGCAAGACAGTAAGCTCAAAGCTTCCTCCCCTGTTATGGTACTCATTTACAGTACGGAAGGAGAGAGAGAGAGAGAGAGAGAGAGAGAGAGAGAGAGAGAGAGAGAGAGAGAGAGAGAGAGAGAGAGAGAGAGAGAGAGAGAGAGAGAGAGAGAGAGAGAGAGAGAGAGAGAGAGAGAGAGAGAGAATTTTAAGATAAATACAGCTGGGAATGCATGAGAATTGATCAAAATGCTGGTGTTTGCTTAAGTAAAGTCAACAGGCTGTCACCATGACCACTAAGGGTTATAACTTCTTGGTTTATTTATTTTTACTGTATATAATTTGTTACAGTATAGGTACAGTGTAGCTGCCAAATGGAGGATGCTGTTTACAGAAAGGTGTAACAACAAGGAAATGATAATGAGACAGAGGAGTATCACACAAAGGCTCAGTTACTGCTTGAATGAGAATAAGGATGTGGTATAAATGGGGTGAACAAGAGGAGCTTACGGTTGCAATGGGATTTGTAAATGCAGCTTTGCTGGTATTGTATATATAGGTCAATATTAACTAGCTTTGTGAAAGAAAAATGAACAGTATATCAGCGTTAAAAGGAAAATGATACATTACATTGGAAGCCACTTTGTATCGAAGGCAAAAGTCCCTTCAATTACTGGATAAAAAAGGTTAAAATGTGGAAACTTAACCATCAATATTTCGTGTCTGGGTGTATAGCTGCATCTACTGGACTTTATGGGACAGACAGAAGAATTACTAAATGTACTGTATATATCGAGTGAAAATAATATACATGAAGTCAGGATTAGTGTGTATATCTATTTATTAGTCTGTCCAATATACTATAATCCTGTGTGTGTGTGTGTGTGTGTGTGTGTGTGTGTGTGTGTGTGTGTGTGTGTGTGTGTGTGCGGCCAAACTGGATTTTGACGGAACTTGGCAAGATGGTTGGAATTGGGTTCCAGATGGTCAAGCTTCAGTTTCATGTTGATTGATATTTTCTGGAGAGGTATTCTGACACCAGATAATTAGCCCCTTTGGTGATGAAATACACGCATGTGGAAGAAGTGACGAGGCATTTCCGTGGCGTGCTATACGTCTTGAGTGAGCGAGAGAGAAGGTGTACATCCACAATCCGATGTCTCTTGCTTGCTACAAACAGACACTTAATTCAGCAGAAAATGGTGGTAGATGGTGATGGTGGTGGTAGCTATGATGATGATGGTGATGGTGGTGGAGGTGGTGGTGGTAGCTTTGGTGGTGGTGGTGGTGGTAGTGATGGTAGCTGTGACGATGATGGTGATGGTGTGTGTGACGATGATGGTGATGGTGTGTGTGATAATGATGATGATGGTCGTGGTAAATGAGGTGTTGGTTGCATCTGTGATGATAGTGGTGGTGATGGTGGCTGTGATGATGATGGTGTTAGATGTGATGATGATGGGTGGAGTGATGGTGGTGGTAGTGGTGGTGATGGTTGTTGAGGTGATGATAAATAATGGTGATGGTGGTAGCTGTGGTGGTGGTAATGATGGTGGTGGTGGTAGCTGTGGTGCTGGTGGTAACTGTGGTGGTGGTGGTGGTGGCTGGGATGATGGTGATATGCTAGTGGTGGTGGCTGAGGTGATGGTAAAGATGGTGGTGGTGGTAGCTGTGGTGGTGATGGTCACAGATCTTCAGAAACGGCTCTCATGTGGGAAAGGGCTTTGCATGGCCGCAAAGCACTTTCTCCAAAGAGATACGTGATTCAGAGATTACTCTAATTTGGACAAATACCCGATAGGACCGCGAGGCTCTTGTTCTGACATGTATTTACAGTACAGCATCGAGTGTAAAAAGTACGAAAATCAACTAAGAAGGAAAATTATATCTACGTTTCTGTCTACCTATCTCTCTTCAGTAATGAGAGGATTATAAATATCTTTCTTTTTCAGGAGTTGAAAGGTTAGGAGGCTCCGGTAGTAAAGTGATTGATCAAAGATGGAAGGAAGCCATACCCAAACCTACCACTGCATGAAGGCAACAGATGACTGCAGATTTTATACATCCCATACAACACCTTACCAAGGAACGTATCATGTGAACTATGAAAGCTTTACCTTCAACACTACTGCAGACCAGGTACTCCTGGCATCCCAGTATGATAGGAAGAGTGGCAGATAGTAACTTTTAATATTATTATTATTATTATTATTTTTATTATTATTATTATAATTATCATTATTATTATTATTACTATGATGATGATGATGATGATGATCTATCCATCCATCCACCATTCAATCCTACATTGCCCCATGAGGAGCGTAGGAGCCCGGGGCTAGGCAGTTGGTCTCGACATTTAAGATCAGAGTGACCAGCCTCACTCATCCCTGAGTGGGATTACATTCGCAATCAACCCCAACCATTCCTTGGATATAAACCTTCACCGGCTCAATCCGACTGGAGCGCAATAATTATCCACTTTACCACCAGGAGCCAAAATATGGCTATATGGTTACCACCCAGCGTAGTAAATGGTTTCCTGGTGTACTGTACAGGAAACCATTTGGCTTATCACTCAGTGCAGAGTCACCCACAGGCAGAAGGAAAAGGAAAGAATGAAGGAAAGAAAGACAGAAGAGGGAGTGTAAAGTCACCTGTAGGCAGAAGGACAAGGAAAGAATGAAGGAAAGAAAGACAGAAGAGGATGGAAGGAAAGAAGGATGGAAGAGAGGAAAGGGTAGACACCCGAGAGCAGCACTACATCAAGTGAGTGGATGGTGAGCGCCCCCACCTACCATAAATTATTATTATTATTATTATTATTATAACTTTGATCATCATTGCAACATATTGCAGTATACCACTAGGTAGGTTAAACATCTCTAAGTGTGGAGGGTTCGAACCCCCTCGCCTGTGCAGGTGTAGAGGCAGCGAGACCGCTCTAATCTACCTATACAATGGTGTCTTTCGGATTCCCACATCCCGACCTATTGCAATGGATACACCAGTGAGTTTAAGTCAACACCAGCACAATGACTGACCTTCTTCTCCTTCTTCTTCTTGTTAATATTTCCAGAGTAATTATTCTCATTAATGCTGTTATTATAAGTACAATTTTTACAACTATAACAATAGAAATAATAATATTAAAATAATAATAATAATAATAATAATAATAATAATAATAATTATTATTATTATTATTATTATTATCATTATTTAAGCAACGTTGGGTCTGGTTAGTACTTGGATGGGTGACCGCCTGGGAACATCAGATGCTGTTGGCATCCCTACGTGTCAAGTGGGGTTGGTGGAGGATTAGTGCCCCTCCCTGTAAAACAATTAACTCTAAGCCCTTGGCCACCCCGTTTGGGATACATGGCGTCTGGCAATGAATGATGAATTATTATCATTATTGTTGTTGTTAGTAGTAGCAGTAGTTATAGTATTTGTAGTAGTAGTAGTATCATCACCTCCACTATCATCACCATCATCTTCATCATTAACATAATCATCATGCTCATCATCATTACTCAATATTATTATTAGTACCACTATTACTACTACTGCTACACTACAGTCCGATGGGACCACCACTCACGTACTCATTAACATGATCACAAATAGGCTGGTCTTCCTTTCGTCGCTGAATTTGCGATTATTTCTCCACGATCCAGGAACAGCTCCGTCTCTGTCGGCGACCTGTTTGTGTGCATGTGAGTATATGCCTATGCGTGTAGGACTGAATCTGTCACTGGTTGTGCTTGTAATAATAATAGTATAAATCAAAAAATATTTTTGAGTTGGTTTATCATAAAAATTAATGCTGTGAAAGATTAAAGCTGTGAAAGATTATATATAATGCTGTGAAAGATTATATATACTGTATGTATATATATATATATATATATATATATATATATATATATATATATATATATATATATCACGTTGAGTACACCGCTTCCCGTCCGATTAGTGAAGTTAAGGAACGTTGGGTCTGGTTAGTACTTGGATGGGTGACCGCTTGGGAACACCAGATGCTGTTGGCATCCCTACGTGTCAAGTGGGGTTGGTGGAGGATTAGTGCCCCTCCCTGTAAAACAATTAACTCTAAGCCCTTGGCCACCCCGTTTGGGATACATGGCGTCTGGCAATGGATGGAAGGATGGGGACTACTCCTATTACTGTTATTAACAATAGTAATAATACAGTAATAATAATAATAATAATAATAATAATATTTATCATTATTACTACTACTACTAGTACTACTACTACTACTACTACTACTACTACTAATAATAATACCACCAATATAGGTCAAGGGTTAAATCCGCTAAAGTGAACGTTGTCAGTACAGGAATAATGCACACAAGAGTCAGAGTTAGATCGGGACACCGTAATGAATAATTTGACAAATGAAGTATTGTGGGTGAGATATCAGGAAAAATAATGGACACTTTCAACTCATATTATGCACTACTGGACACGGGAAAAATACCGAATTTCCGAGCAGTGATGACACGAGGACATAATGCAACCTTAATTAGAAGGATAAAAGGAGCTCATGTTGGGAATAAGAATATGTGGAACTGTGACTGATGCTGTGTGTGGGGGGGGGGATGAAGACTTTGATCTACAAATCAGACAGGGTTGAGGTGCATGTGAAAACTACTGATTTGGATGAAGTTATTGACAGCAGCTGAGTCACTATTTATGGTCTTACTGATAAACTACGATAGGTGTGAATCGAATGTGAAAAAAAAAAAAAAAAAAAAAAAAAAAACGGAGGAGCCAAGATAAACTCGGAAGGTAGTTGGTGTAACAGGGAAGAATGCTTACTGAAAATGGAAATACAAAACTAAATTAATGTAAAGGAAAACGGTTGATTAAGAATGAGGTTCAGGAACAAAGTTCAACCCGGTACGTAAGAATCAAGTCACCAACACGTTGCCTGGAATATATCTGCTTGAAACGTGAAGATATTCGAGTCCCGAGACGAATGGCGTCGTTATAGGTCTAAAGAAGGAGTCTCCCGGCCACCGTTTGTTGCATAGACAAGCCGTTCAAGCCAGAAATGCCCCAGGATGACAGCGAAAAGCGAGATTCTTCTGGAAATATTATTGTTGTAATAAATCTGATTGGGAAATGTGCGTGTGTTGCCTGAATGGGACGTGTGTGGGTTTGGGAGGGATGTGGGTGTGTCCTGGGGGTGTGGTGGTAAGTGTGTGTTGTGGTGTGGTGATGTGAGTTGTGGAGTTGTGCTGGTAAGTGTGTGTTGTGGAAGTGTGGTGGTGTGTTGTGGAGGTGTGATGGTTAGTGTGTGTTGTGGAGGTGTGGTGGTAAGTGTGTGTTGTGGAGGTGTGGTGGTAAGTGTGTGTTGTGGAGGTGTGGTTAAGTGTGGTAGTAAGAGTATGAAGAGTAAATGTGGTAGTAAGTGTGTGTTTGCAGGTGTGGTAGATACTGGTAAGTTATGACGAGAAATATTAATTGGGTTATCGAAGGGTGAGTCAAGCTACAGTTATCCTGGTGTACTCAATATAAGCCATTAATTCAGGCTGCATCACTTAGTTCATTGAAGCATCAGGTTGTTACCACATGAATTATTATAGCAAACCTGTTATTTTTGCCATAATGGTATTCTTTTTTCCCTGGTTTACTTTTAAATTTGCCGTCAGTGCTAATTGGATGACTATTACTGCACAATTCTTGCCTACCACTGCCAGCCAGACTCACAACTCTGATGGTGAAGTAATAGTGTCTGCTGACCTCACGTACTTGTAGGCTATCGCTATTAATTACTGAATCTTTAACATTAACTACTTCCGTATGATGTTATGTTTACTTCTGAATTAGACAGGGTGGGAATAACATGAATAAAATAGTAAAAGACATCATATTGTTGGCAGGTTTATTTGAATCTGTTCGTCTCTTTCGGTACAGCAGGCTTTTTCTTAGGTGAATTAAATCATCTGGGGCTTGTAAGAATACACTGTATAGTGACGTCATGGTACTGAATGTCAACCAGACAGATTGTGACCTGCGCTCTCTGTCGCAGCTCACCACAACTCTAGTCCAACCTCCTTCACGTGCTGTTAATATTAACCACCTATCCTACTTTGCTAATAATGTCTGCTGATAAGGATGCGGGGACAAACCGTTCCACTGAGCACTGGGATTACCCACCAAAATGAAAATTGTATACAGTAATCAAGTGAAAGAACTTTCTGTAAAACCACCTAATGCCATTGCTATTTCATTTTACAAACGTAACAAGAAACAACTCTCGCAAGTTGTTGCTTAAAGGCTTTCCTCCTCTGTATAGAGGGCCGGGGCCTTAATATTGCCTGGCCATTGGTGTGAATGCTATATTAATAAATAACAGAGAGGCTGTATCTCTCAGTCACGGTCAATGGCCAGAGGCCAAAGGTCCTCTGGATGGTATTATTTCAGAATTACACCCAACTCACGGAGACTGAAATTAATATGTTCTCCAGGTAACTTGTGCAACTTTGAGCCATTTCTTTTCTATATACCTCCGTTCCAGATGCGCTTTAAAGTACTCAGTAAATAGGGAGGAAAGGGGGGAGGGATTGTCTCGCTCCTAGCTTCGTCTGTTATCGCATCGAAGCTAAAATTACGATATGTCAAGTTAGGTTAAGAGAGGGTAGCTTAGTTTAGTTCACTTTAACATAGATACAATAAAAGATGGACACAGGAGCTTGAGAATCCCACCCCCCCACCTCCTTGTGTCCTGAGTACACAAGAGCATTTGCAACGGATGATTACAGAAGCGAAATTGCTTAGAATTATTCTTTTAGTAATGGGCACGTTAATCCGGCATCCGTTAGTTACGGTAGGTGGAATTCCGAAGATTGACCCTCGGGGCTTGGTGTAGTTATTGGGAGCCATACGTGTCGGGATTGAACTTTAAGTAAAGCCACATACACACAATACATAACAGTAGAACAGAGTACAGGTTAAGTGATGATAGGGAAGCGTTGTGTCTCCTTGAGATACGTGTTTAGAGAGACAATTGTAACAACAGAGACAGCCGCACCACGCAGCATGTGTGGGGATTGGGCTGATGACTGTGTCAGTTGTATGTATGTCTGGGATGGAGTAGGAGATTCCAACCCTAAGATGTGTTGTGGCTGTGTGTGGGAGGAGATAGTGTACGAGGGGAAAGGGTGTGTTTGCATTACAGTGCTTGTAGTCTGCGCCAGGTTAACCACTGTAAAACCAGTATCGGCAACAAATCTGACTGAAGAAGCTGTTGTTGACAGATCGGGTGATAATGAGGGTTCACGCTATGTGTCGGCGGCATACCAGCTGGCCGGCAGGGAACCCTGGTTCATCCAGCATTCGCGTTCCTCACCAGTGAGGGCTGGTGTTTTGGTTCAGATGGACTGCCTAACCTGCAACATGCTGGTAACCAAAGTGATGCCTGTAATGAAGTGCGTCGGGACAAACTTGGCTGCATCAAGTGTCCTGTCACTGCCTACATGGCTGGGGATCCAGTGGGTGGTGATAGGTATACCTGTTTTGACTACCACGGTTCTGATCCTCGAAAATGAACTAAAAATCCTGATAGTATCGAGGTGATTTGCCTTGCTTAGTGCCGTGAGGGATTCGGTATATTAAAAGGGATAATGGAGACTTTAACCCCTTCAGTACACTGGGCTTTCCTTTGCTGAATAAAATTGTTTGGAGTTTGCAAAAGTAAACCAGAAAAGATGCTATCACACTGAAAGGGTAAACTATACAAAATATTCCCTTCTAGGCTTTATGTCTCAACTCACAACTCTAAGCCACTCTCCATCAAGTTCTATTAATGCTGAATGGTAAATGTTTTTTTTTTTTTTTTTTAAATAAATAACAGAACGGAGGAAGGAAAATCAAATGAGTAAAAAAAAATAATCCATACACCAGATTACTTGTGTCCTCTGTTCATAAAATATTTGTAACACTTAGACTTGAACAGTTGTGGGTTGAAATTTGGAGGAAAACAACTCTGGGGAAGAGAGTTCCAGAGAGATGCAGTTCGGGGAATAAAAGAATTTTGATTGGCAGAAGTTCTGCAATATGGCTGAGTGACATTCCAGTCATGAGCGCTACCAGATGCCCGTGTAGCACGAGGGAAGGCATGGAGAGGTGGTATCATGGACGCAACTTCGTCTGAGCATTTGCCAAAAAAATATCTGTAAAATAATGCAAGGGAGGCAACATTCCTTCTTACTTGCAGAGGAGGTAGTTTATATGTAATGGCGGGGTTGTTAATGATTCTAACAGCTTTATTCTGAATTTTGTCTGGTATATTAAGCACTGATACCACCATGCTGATATATTACGAAGGTTCCAAGCACTACTTTAGTTTTATATCACTGCTGCCTATATTAAGAGCTCCCCCTTGCCTGTCTGAGCACGTCACATAGCACATCATCATTGCTTGTCGATTTTTATCATTTAATGCACTCCAGAATAAATAAAAATCTCTTCCCCTACTTTCATTTATAGTCACATCCTTGTTCATCCTACAAAATCTTATGACCATCGATGACTCCCCTTCTCTCTCTCTCTCTCTCTCTCTCTCTCTCTCTCTCACACACACACACACACACACACACACACACACACACACACACACACACACACACACACACACACGAGTAAATAGCATAATAAACCAGACTAATTGCTGCAACAAGATTTTAACAAGTAAAGACGTGTGGGAGAGGCATGGTGTAGTGGTGGATTGTCACCCATCAGACTTAATTGTCACTTTGATTAACTCAGTCCACGACAGCTCTCTCTCTCTCTCTCTCTCTCTCTCTCTCTCTCTCTCTCTCTCTCTCTCTCTCTCTCTTTCTCTCTCTCTCTTATCGGAGAGCTTAGCAAATATACGATAGGACAGCTTCAGTATATCACGTTTATTAACAAGAGAACCTGAATTTGGATTCAACCCTCCGATCCGGTGATTAGTTAGTTCTTGTTATCACCGAAAGTAGGCGGTAGCAGCAGTCGAACAGGGCAATACTCCCAACTTAAATGGAAAGCTGCTGACAGGGAGAGCTGGAGCTATCGTTTCATCAGCCCTCGAAACTAGCTTTTGTCCATCTCCCTTTACTGAATTTTTCAGTTTCAGTAACACAAACAGTAGGCCAGCATACTCTCCAATACAAGCTCCTATAACTGCCAACATCCAATTACATGCACAATGCACATTATACTTCCTATTTTAAAAATGGCATCTCAACATCAAGCCTCAGAATCCAAAAAGAGGGGGGGAGAGACCATAAAAGCCCCAACCATCCGTCCCTCTCCCGGTGACGACCAAGCAAGTTGTCTGGAACCAGTGTCTGACTCCATTCTTCATTTCTGCACCTTTTGCAGGCTTTCCTCTAACTTCCTCCTTGTTGAATACCACCTCTCCTCCTCTAAACCTCACATTCTCTTCCTCACAGCGACTTATCCATCTCGGACGACTGATAGCAAACCCGTCTCTGTACCCTCCTACTTTCTCAGTACTCACTTCAAAGTTAAAGGTGGCTGTTGTGTATAGGTACGCAACAACATATCTTGCATTCGTCTTCCTGAACTTGGATCTTCTGAATTCTCTTTTCTCTGCCTTTGGCTATCCTGTCATTCTCTGACCAAATATATCTGTGCTGTTTACTTATCCCCTAATTCTACCGACTATGAAAAATTCTTTACAACCTTACTTCTAAGAAGGAACACATCCTATCAGTTTCTCCTTTCTCTGAAATCTCCATTCTAGGTGATTTGAATGTTCACCACCACCTTTGGCTCTCATCTCCTTTCGCTCATCACCTGGTGAACAAGCCTACATCTTTTCTATCCTTAATGACTTAGAGCAGCTTTGACAGCATCATGCCCGTATCCCTGACCATCTTGGAGAGAGTTATAACATACTTGACCTCTTCCCTACAACTAATCCTTCTGTTTATGCTGTTAATCTTTACTATTAGTTGGTCTCCTCTGATCACAACTTTATCACCTTAACCTATCCTATTGCTCCAGTAAGGCCTGCGAAATCTCCCAAGAAATGGTGGCTTTGGCACTTTGGAGCTGATGACTGGGAGGCCCTCAGGCAGTACTCCTTTGGTTTTCCCTGGAATGATCAATGTTACCATGGCCGAGAGCCATCTGAGTGTGTCTTGTGCAGTTTGAATGTTATTCTCTCGTGCATGGAAGCATGGATTCGTTTCTCCTACCCTGTTACTAATGAAAAAAAAAAAAAAATGGCGTAATCATGCTTATTGCAATGCTGTCCTCAATAAGGAGAGGGCCTTCAAAGGTACCGGAGCCAACCGATCACTGAATTTCATATCTTTTATGTTTCTGCCCGTAACTGTGCTAAGTCTGTCCATTGTACTGCTATAAATTTCTTTCATACTAAATGATCTGATCTCTCCAACTCAACTTTTTCTCATTCATTCTGGCACCTTGCCAAAAACCTTTCCAACAACTTTACCTCATCATCATTCCCTACTCTTTTCTGACCTGATGACTCTGTTTCTTCTACTGACAAAGTGGAACTCTTCACTCAGACTTTCTCCTCCAATCCACCTTAGATGATTCGGGTGCTGTTCCTCCTTCATTTCCCTTCCCCTCTCACTGACTTCCTCAAGGCTAATATTAAAATGTCTTCAACTGAAGAATTTTCTGTCATCGCTGGCCTCAGTACAAACAAGGCATAGGGCCTGATGGGGTCCCTCCTGTTGTTCTCAAGAACTGTGCTTCTGTGCTTACACCCTACCTGGGGAAATTCTTTCGCTTTGTCTTTCAACTTGTATCTTTCTTGCTGGAAGCTTGCGCCCATTCAGCCTGTCCCAAGGAAGGTTGGCCATTCCCAACCCTCTAAATATTGCCCAGTTTCTTTAACATCCTGTATTTAAAAGTTTTTAAATCTTTTTATAACAAAAATACCACCTTTCCTATTACAACTTTCTTTTCGATCGTCATTGTGGATTCTGCCAGGGACACTCCCCTGGCAAACTTCTCACATATCTTTCAGACCCCTGGTCATTCTCCATTCCGGACTTTGGCGAAGGCTTTGCCATTGCATTTGACATCTCAAAGGATTTCGATTGAGTCTGGCAAAAATCTTTAATTTCCAAACTTCCCTATTAAAATTTCTATCCTTCTATGTGTGCCTTATTCTCTAGTTTCCTTTCTGGTCATTCTGTAGCTACTGTTGTAGATGACCACCATTCTTCTCCTAGAGCTGTCAATAGTGGTGTTCCTCAGGACTCTGTCCTATCACCAACTCTCTTCCTCTTATTCATCAAAGACCTTCTACACTGTACATCTAGCCGTATCTACTCATATGCTGATGACTCCACTCTTTACCTTTCCATTCGCTTCCCATAGCGTCCATCTCAGCAGTTACTTAAAAAAAAAAAAAAAAAAAAAAAACGAGGGATGTGGCTATGGCACACTTAATGTCTGACTTAGCTCATATATCAGATTGGGGTAAAAGTAATTTTGTTTTTAATGCATCAAAAACTCAGTTCAACCCATCGAAATCTTCCAGACGAGTATCCTCTAATGTTTATCTATATCCAACTCAATCCTGCATCATTTTTAAACATACTTAGGGTTTCATTCTCTCGGGATTTATCTTGGAAAGAACATTATTACCTCTCTTGTAAAATCTGCTTCCAAGAGATTAGGTGAGCTAAGCCCACTCTGTGCCTTCTTTACCCCTGGACGAGGGAAGGCATGGAGAGGTGGTATCATGGACGCAACTTCGTCTGAGCATTTGCCAAAAAAATATCTGTAAAATAATGCAAGGGAGGCAACATTCCTTCTTACTTGCAGAGGAGGTAGTTTATATGTAATGGCAGGGTTGTTAATGATTCTAACAGCTTTATTCTGAATTTTGTCTGGTATATTAAGCACTGATACCACCATGCTGATATATTACGAAGGTTCCAAGCACTACTTTAGTTTTATATCACTGCTGCCTATATTAAGAGCTCCCCCTTGCCTGTCTGAGCACGTCACATAGCACATCATTATTGCTTGTCGATTTTTATCATTTAATGCACTCCAGAATAAATAAAAATCTCTTCCCCTACTTTCATTTATAGTCACATCCTTGTTCATCCTACAAAATCTTATGACCATCGATGACTCCCCTTCTCTCTCTCTCTCTCTCTCTCTCTCTCTCTCTCTCTCTCTCTCTCTCTCTCTCTCTCTCTCTCACACACACACACACACACACACACACACACACACACACACACACACACACACACACCACACACACACACACACACACGAGTAAATAGCATAATAAACCAGACTAATTGCTGCAACAAGATTTTAACAAGTAAAGACGTGTGGGAGAGGCATGGTGTAGTGGTGGATTGTCACCCATCAGACTTAATTGTCACTTTGATTAACTCAGTCCACGACAGCTCTCTCTCTCTCTCTCTCTCTCTCTCTCTCTCTCTCTCTCTCTCTTTCTCTCTCTCTCTTATCGGAGAGCTTAGCAAATATACGATAGGACAGCTTCAGTATATCACGTTTATTAACAAGAGAACCTGAATTTGGATTCAACCCTCCGATCCGGTGATTAGTTAGTTCTTGTTATCACCGAAAGTAGGCGGTAGCAGCAGTCGAACAGGGCAATACTCCCAACTTAAATGGAAAGCTGCTGACAGGGAGAGCTGGAGCTACCGTTTCATCAGCCCTCGAAACTAGCTTTTGTCCATCTCCCTTTACTGAATTTTTCAGTTTCAGTAACACAAACAGTAGGCCAGCATGCTCTCCAATACAAGCTCCTATAACTGCCAACATCCAATTACATGCACAATGCACATTATACTTCCTATTTTAAAAATGGCATCTCAACATCAAGCCTCAGAATCCAAAAAGAGGGGGGGAGAGACCATAAAAGCCCCAACCATCCGTCCCTCTCCCGGTGACGACCAAGCAAGTTGTCTGGAACCAGTGTCTGACTCCATTCTTCATTTCTGCACCTTTTGCAGGCTTTCCTCTAACTTCCTCCTTGTTGAATACCACCTCTCCTCCTCTAAACCTCACATTCTCTTCCTCACAGCGACTTATCCATCTCGGACGACTGATAGCAAACCCGTCTCTGTACCCTCCTACTTTCTCAGTACTCACTTCAAAGTTAAAGGTGGCTGTTGTGTATAGGTACGCAACAACATATCTTGCATTCGTCTTCCTGAACTTGGATCTTCTGAATTCTCTTTTCTCTGCCTTTGGCTATCCTGTCATTCTCTGACCAAATATATCTGTGCTGTTTACTTATCCCCTAATTCTACCGACTATGAAAAATTCTTTACAACCTTACTTCTAAGAAGGAACACATCCTATCAGTTTCTCCTTTCTCTGAAATCTCCATTCTAGGTGATTTGAATGTTCACCACCACCTTTGGCTCTCATCTCCTTTCGCTCATCCACCTGGTGAACAAGCCTACATCTTTTCTATCCTTAATGACTTAGAGCAGCTTTGACAGCATCATGCCCGTATCCCTGACCATCTTGGAGAGAGTTATAACATACTTGACCTCTTCCTTACAACTAATCCTTCTGTTTATGCTGTTAATCTTTACTATTAGTTGGTCTCCTCTGATCACAACTTTATCACCTTAACCTATCCTATTGCTCCAGTAAGGCCTGCGAAATCTCCCAAGAAATGGTGGCTTTGGCATTTTGGAGCTGATGACTGGGAGGCCCTCAGGCAGTACTCCTTTGGTTTTCCCTGGAATGATCAATATTACCATGGCCGAGAGCCATCTGAGTGTGTCTTGTGCAGTTTGAATGTTATTCTCTCGTGCATGGAAGCATGGATTCGTTTCTCCTACCCTGTTACTAATGAAAAAAAAAAAATGGCATAATCATGCTTATTGCAATGCTGTCCTCAATAAGGAGAGGGCCTTCAAAGGTACCGGAGCCAACCGATCACTGAATTTCATATCTTTTATGTTTCTGCCCGTAACTGTGCTAAGTCTGTCCATTGTACTGCTATAAATTTCTTTCATACTAAATGATCTGATCTCTCCAACTCAACTTTTTCTCATTCATTCTGGCACCTTGCCAAAAACCTTTCCAACAACTTTACCTCATCATCATTCCCTACTCTTTTCTGACCTGATGACTCTGTTTCTTCTACTGACAAAGTGGAACTCTTCACTCAGACTTTCTCCTCCAATCCACCTTAGATGATTCGGGTGCTGTTCCTCCTTCATTTCCCTTCCCCTCTCACTGATTTCCTCAAGGCTAATATTAAAATGTCTTCAACTGAAGAATTTTCTGTCATCGCTGGCCTCAGTACAAACAAGGCATAGGGCCTGATGGGGTCCCTCCTGTTGTTCTCAAGAACTGTGCTTCTGTGCTTACACCCTACCTGGGGAAATTCTTTCGCTTTGTCTTTCAACTTGTATCTTTCTTGTTGGAAGCTTGCGCCCATTCAGCCTGTCCCAAGGAAGGTTGGCCATTCCCAACCCTCTAAATATTGCCCAGTTTCTTTAACATCCTGTATTTAAAAGTTTTTAAATCTTTTTATAACAAAAATACCACCTTTCCTATTACAACTTTCTTTTCGATCGTCAGTGTGGATTCTGCCAGGGACACTCCCCTGGCAAACTTCTCACATATCTTTCAGACCCCTGGTCATTCTCCATTCCGGACTTTGGCGAAGGCTTTGCCATTGCATTTGACATCTCAAAGGATTTCGATTGAGTCTGGCAAAAATCTTTAATTTCCAAACTTCCCTATTAAAATTTCTATCCTTCTATGTGTGCCTTATTCTCTAGTTTCCTTTCTGGTCATTCTGTAGCTACTGTTGTAGATGACCACCATTCTTCTCCTAGAGCTGTCAATAGTGGTGTTCCTCAGGACTCTGTCCTATCACCAACTCTCTTCCTCTTATTCATCAAAGACCTTCTACACTGTACATCTAGCCGTATCTACTCATATGCTGATGACTCCACTCTTTACCTTTCCATTCGCTTCCCATAGCGTCCATCTCAGCAGTTACATAAAAAAAAAAAAAAAAAAAAAAAAAAAAACGAGGGATGTGGCTATGGCGCACTTAATGTCTGACTTAGCTCATATATCAGATTGGGGTAAAAGTAATTTTGTTTTTAATGCATCAAAAACTCAGTTCAACCCATCGAAATCTTCCAGACGAGTATCCTCTAATGTTTATCTATATCCAACTCAATCCTGCATCATTTTTAAACATACTTAGGGTTTCATTCTCTCGGGATTTATCTTGGAAAGAACATTATTACCTCTCTTGTAAAATCTGCTTCCAAGAGATTAGGTGAGCTAAGCCCACTCTGTGCCTTCTTTACCCCTGCACATTTGACTTTATACACGTGTTTTGTTCACTCCTGTGTAGACAATAAATCTAATGAATGGGGAGGCTCCCCACATATCTCTCTTCTCAACAAGGAGGAGTCAAAGGGTTTTAATCTCATTAACTCTCCTCTTACTGGCTCACGTCAACATCTATCTCTTTGCCGCACTGTTGCATCTTGATCTCATTTTTGTCGATACTTCAACGGTCACTGCTGCTCTGAACTGTCTACCTGCAGTCCCCTACCATTACACTGGCCGCATAGCACCCAGTTAGCAACATATTCTTACCCTTTTTCTGTCCAACTTTCTAACTCATATATTAATCACTCCTCCCAGCCCTTTATGTATGCAGCATGTCAACTCTGGAACTGTCTTCCTCTGTCTATTTTTCCTACTGCCAACGACCTCCAGTCTTTCAAATGCAATGAGTCCAGGAATTTCAAAATGAATGGCTCCTCTCTGTTATATTGTTTTTGTTTTTTGTTTTTTGGAGGGGACAGTCTAGCAGGCTTCTGGCCTTTGGTTCCTTCTTCCCTGCATAAAGAAAAAAAAATCAAGCGGCTTAATTCACTTCTGCATTTTTTCACACTGAAGAGGTAAAAATCACATTCATCTACCCTCCTAATACACAAAGTCTGTTAAAGTCGAATTCAGGCTGTTTACCCGTCCCCGCCCCGGAGGGGCTCGGGGACGGGTATTGTTTTCACCAGGTTTGCTGTCTGTTTGTTTCTTTGTTTGTTTGTCTGTCTGTCTGTCTGTCTGTCTGTTAACAACATTACGCAAAAACTACTGGTGCGATTTCAACTAAAATTACAGGGATGATGGGTTATGACCTGATGAACAGATTAAATTTTGGGCCAAACTGGGCCACAGCCCAGGCCGTAGATCCCTGAAACGCAAAAAAAAAAAAAAAAAAAAAAAATCTTTCATTTGTCATAACTCCTTTCAAATTCGTCATATCGACATGAAACCAAAACCTAAAGGTGCATCTTTCAAATCTGCATCCTATAACATGCCTCATTGCATCAGGGGGGTCACCCTCAAGTTAGCGGTAGGGTGTCAGAGTCAGGTGGGTCAGGCTTAAATTTTCAAATGGTCATAAAATTGTCAATTTTCACCTGATTTACTCTAGAGGAGTAGACTGTAGCACCAATCAAGCAGGGCAGTACTCCCGAGGTGGATGGGAAGCTGATGACAGGAGAGCTGGAGCTCTCATTTCATCAGCCCTCAGGACTAGTTCCTGATCATCCCCTTTTGCTGAACATTTTCAGTGTCTCAGTAACATAAGAGAGTAGGCCAGCATGCTCTCCAATACAAGTTTCTCTAACTTTCAACGCAAACTACATGCACAGTACACACTACACTTCCTTTTCCAAAATTCAAAAGAAAATTATGGCTACCCAACACAGGGCCTCAGAGTCCCTGGTAGGGGAGGGGCCATAAATGTCCCCACCTTCCGCCCCTCTCCCGGTGACGACTTGTGCTGCCTGGAACCACTGTCTGACTCACTTCTTCTTCACTTCTGCAACATTTGTGGCCTTTCTTCTAACTTTCGCTCTGTTGAGCACCACCTCTCCTCCTCTAAACCTCACCTTCTCTTTCTACCTGAGACTCAGCTGTCTGAGGCAACTGACAGCAAACCCTTTTCTGTACCCTCCTAATTTCTCTATACTTATTTCAAAGCCAAAGGTGGCTGTTGTGTATATATATGCAACGATTTATCTTGCACTCGTTTTCCTGAACTCGATTCTTCTGAATTCTCTACACTCTGGCTTCAGCTATCCTGTCATTCTCTGACTAAATATATCTGTGCTGTTTACTTATCTCCTAATTCTACTGACTATCAAAAATTCTTCGACTATCTTACTTCTACGACGGAACACTTTCTATCCATTTCTCGTTTCTCTGAAATCTCCATTTTAAGAGATTTCAATGTTCACCACCACCTTTGGTTCTCTTCTCCTTTCACTGATCCACCTGGTGAACAAACCTACATCTTTTCTATCCTTAATGACCTAGAGCAGATTGTACAGCATCCTACCCATATCCCTGACTGCCTTGGAGAGAGCTCCAACATACTTGATCTCTTCCTTACAACTAATCCTTCTGCTTACACTGTTAATCTTTTCCCTCCATTGGGCTCCTCCGATCACAACCTTATCACCTTAACCTGTCCTATTGCCCCAGTACGGCCTGTGGATCCTCCAAAGAAACGTTGTCTGTGGCACTTTGGAGCTGCGGATTGGGAGGCCCTCAGGCAGTACTTTTTTGATTTTCCCTGGAATGATTATTGCTTCCATGGCCGGGAGCCATCTGAGTGTGCCTTGCGCATTACGGAGGTTATTCTCTCGGGCATGGAAGCATACATTCCATTCGCATATCCTTTGACCAATGCAAGAAAGCCTTAGTTTAATCAAGCTTGTTTTAATGCTGTCCACAACATGGAGATGGCCTATAAAAGGTACCAGAGCCAACCCACCCCTGTATCACATTTTGCTTATGTTTCTGCCTGGAATCGTGCTAAGTCTGTTCTTCACTCTGCTAAAAATAATTTCATCTGTACTAAATGCTCTCAACTCTCCAACTCGAATTCTTCCCACTCCTTCTGGCACCTTGCCAAAAACCTTTCTAACAACTTTACCTCATTATCCTTCCCTCTTCTTTTCTACTCTGATGGTTCTGTAGCTATGTCTTCTACTGATAAAGCAGGTCTCTTCACTCAGACTTTCTCCTCCAATTCCACCTTAGATGATTCAGGTGCTGTTCCTCCATCACTTCCCCCCTCTGACTTCCTCATGGCTGACATTAAAATTTCTTCAGCTGATGTATTTTCTGCCATCACAGGCCTCAGTATTAAACAAGGCATATGAGCCTGATGGAGTCCCTCCTGTTGTTCTCAAGAACTGTGCTTCTGTGCTTACACCCTGCCTAGGCAAACTCTTTCGTCTTTGTCTATCAACTTGTACCTTTCCTTCTTGCTGGAAACTTGTTCTCATTCAGCCAGTCCCAAAGAAGGGTGACCATTCCCAACCCTCTAACTATTGTCCAATTGCTTTAACATCCTATATCTCAAAAGTTTTCGAGTCAATTCTTAATAGGAAAATTTTAAAGCATCTTGCCTATCACAACCTTCTTTCTGATCGTCAGTATGGGTTCCGTTAGGAATGCTCCACTGGCGATCTTCTCACCTACCTTTCAGACTCCTCGTCATCCTCCTTTCAGGACTTTGGTGAAAACTTTGACATTGCACTTGACATCTCAAAGGCTTTCGATCGAGTCTGGCATAAATCTTTAATTTCCAAAATGCCCTCTTACGGTTTCTATCCTTCTATCTGTGCCTACATCTATAGCTTCCTTTCTGGTTGTTCTATAGCCACTGTTGTAGACGGCCATCGTTCTTCTCCTAGATCTATCAACAGTGGCGTTTCTCAGGGCTCTGTCCTATCACCAACTCTCTTCCATTTATTCATCAATGATCTTCTAAGCTGTACATCTAACCCTATCCACTCGTACACTGATGACTCCACTCTTCGCCTTTCCATTCGATTCCCTCAACGTCCATCTCAGCAGTTACTTCAACAAACAAGGGATGAGGCTATGGCACACGTAATGTCTGACTTGGCTCGTATCTCTGACTGGGGTATAAATAATCTGGTTGTTTTTAATGCATCAAAGACTCAGTTCTTACACCTACCAACCCGACAAAATCTTCCACAGGTATACCCACTAATGTTTAATAATACTCAGCTTAGTCCTGAATCATCCTTGAGCATGTTTTGGGTTTCATTCACTCGGGACGTATCTTGGAAAGATCATATTACATCTCTTGTAAAATCTGCTTCCCAGAGATTAGGTGTGCTAAGCTGACTCCGTTCCTTTTTTACCCCTGCACAATTGTTGACTCTATACACGGGTTTTATCCGCCCCTGTGTGGAGTACAACTCGCATGTGTGGGGAGGTTCTCCACATACAGCTCTTCTCAATAGGGTGGAGTCAAAGGCTTTTCGTCTCATTAACTCTCCTCCTCTTACTGGCTCCCTTCAACCTCTGTCTCTTCGCCGCAGTGTTGCATCTTTATCTCTTTTCTATCGCTACTTCTATGGTCGCTGCTCCTCTGAACTGTCTGCATGCATTCCTCTACCTCTATGACAGGCGCGTAGCACCCGTCAAGCAGCAAACTCTCATCCCTTTTCTGTCCAGCTCTCTAAAGCAAGAGTTAACCGTTACTCCCAGTCCTTCATTTATGCAGCAGGCCAACTCTCCCTCTGTCTGTATTTCCTGCTTCCTATGATCTCCAGTCTTTCAAACGCAGTGCGTCCAGGCATCTCGAAATGATCGGATCTTGAATTTGGCTTTTGCTTGTATTGTGTTCTTCTCTTGGAAGGAACAGTTTCTGTGGGCTTGTGGCCATTGGCTCCTTCTTCCTAGCATAGAAAAAAAAAACTTTGATATGTGACATCTTTGACTAGATATCCTGTTGTGTTTTTACGTCAGCACTAAAATGACTGCCAAGGACGGGTTTGCTGTGCCTTGGCACCACTTCTTGTTTAGTTATGTTATCACTCACACACCCGGGTCAAATTTAGACTTTGCCTTGTGGCCTTTAATTCCGACTGATTGCTGTCACAACTGAATCATTTCATTCTTACCCAATCAGCAGCCCTTCCCTCATGTTTGGTTAAACTGGATAAAACGTTCAAAGTTATTTTGCTAAGTCATCGTTTGATCTAGTTCCGTGACCTTGAACTTTGACCTATTGTTCTAAATGAAAAAAAAACAAAAAAAAAACAGTATGTTTGCTGTTGGGTCCTCCTCCAGCCCTTCCAGCAAGTTTGGTTAAATTAATGTATGAATTTTTAGTTATTTTCTTCACACACACACACACACAGACACACACACACACACACACACACACACACACACACACACACACACATACCAAGCTTAAGGGACCTAAGCTACGAAGAAAGACTAAATAAACTGAATCTACCAACACTACAGGAGAGAAGAAAAAGAGGTGACATGATAATGCTATATAAATGCATATCAGGGAAGGAGAAAATAGACATAAATGATTACTTAACATATGGAGAAGCATCAGCAAGAGGACACTGCAAAAAACTGCATAAGAAGAGAGGTGATAAAGACGTAAGGAAATTCAGTTTCCCAAACAGAGCAATTGATCAATGGAATGCACTACCGGATGAAATAGTGTGTGCCAAAACAATTCACAAATTTAAGGATATGTACGATAAATATGGTTTAAGACACGAGACAGTACGAGCTTGACTCATTCCTGTAAAGATACAATTAGGTAGATAAGAACACACACACACACAAACGCTCGAAACATAACCTTGCTCTCACTTCGCGAGTTGCGGATGTAATATTACGTCATCAGACTGAAGAGATTAATGCATTTCGAAACCATCAGATTCCATCGGTCAAGTAGTCAGGAAAGTTGTCTGCTGTTTGAAAGAGCGCGATTACGATCGTAGTCGGGGGCAGGGAGCAGGTAATTATATTTTATTTTGTTAAAACAATCTGCTGAACTTTCAGAGACTCAGTCCACTGATATATCAAAAGAACATCCCCGCAACACCATCACACCAGCACTGAATGGGGCAGGTCTAGCATGAATTTTGGGACGCTGAACATTAGTGTTGAAATGGCGATATGTAAAGGTGTGTGATATGTAAACGGACCGCTAAGGGTTAGGAATTGAGCAGTAAAATGCACAGTAAGACCACAGCGCGACAAATTATAGAAAATCCTTTGTAAATGGCATGATATCACTTATATGATATTTGATGTTCGTTTTACACACTGACTGTACATATTCCCGCGTGACCCACCACAGCGCCACGGGGAAACGCATGTTGGCCCCGCCACTGTCTTAACCCTTCAGAAATGGAATGGTTTCAGCTCGGTCGGCCACGTGCCTCCCTTATCTTACATTATCCCACCTTTCCTTCACCACCAGACTTCCCACACACAGTTTTGCTCTCTGTATCGACAAAAATGTGAGCATGTTGCCAGACCAGATTTTAACGATTTTCTGCAAAGAGATGTGGGTGCACGTCGAACGCGACGAGCGAATCTGTTATGACTTTGAAGACTACTGGCAGAAATAGTGGACAACTTCTATGGAGAGCGAGAAAATACAAAATCTACAGAAAATGTTATAAATCTGACACAACAAATTTCTTACAGGTACAAGGCTTTATGTATAACGAGACGGATTCATATAGTGTCTTAAATATTTTCTATTTTATTTTCAGTTCAATGTACACACATTTTCCTACTCCAGCAGGAGTTGGCAATGTATTTTCTGTTTTATAGCTGAACCTCCGCCATGTAAGTTCATCAAAATACACTCTGCAAAGCCACCTTTCCTCTCTCTCTCTCTCTCTCTCTCTCTCTCTCTTTCCAGACACTTATCTCGGACAATTTAAGGTGTTTACGAAACCAGGGTCACCCCCTCTATGACCTTACCCCCGTTCCCTCACCTAAAGAATACGAAGACATCAATACTTTGGTGGTGGCGTATGAGAGAGAGAGAGAGAGAGAGAGAGAGAGAGAGAGAGAGAGAGAGAGAGAGAGAGAGAGAGAGAGAGAGAGAGAGAGAGAATTCATCCCACTAATAATAAGTGTTGCATCAGTACTGGTATACAAATCGTAGCAACACAGTCAGTCAGGACGTTATTCCGCCTCCCGTCCATGCTAGGTTATTCCAAGTTTTATTCTCCTAACTTTGGATTTCTTTTACACATTGCCTTTTCCGTGTTCAGTAATACCTCGTACATCCTGGCTACATGTATTTTCTTTATATGGCTAAATAATTGGTAATAAAAAAAATACCTCATGGCATTAGTATTGTTCCGTAAAAGCCTGTTAATAGTTTTATATTGCCACAAGTTTCACACCTGCTAACTGCCTACATTTGTATATACTTGTGGTTTTTCTCCATGTCCCAGTTGAAGGCTTCTGTTGTCTATGTTGTTTCATTATGGCAAAAATAGGTGGACTGCAGAGCAAAGCACCAAAACTGAATTATCTTGGAGGTTACTAAAGGCACGACAGTTCAATACACATCGTTGAAAACTTATGAAAAGGTAACAGCCCATACTTAAGTGACTTTCCTCAAAACCTGTCACCATTTTGCTGAAAAGGCATCAAAATGAGCACCAAAACCAAGTCATCTTGGAAACTAATAAACCTACACAGATCTACACAACTGTGCGAAAACATACTGTAGAAAAAAATAATAGTAGTCATATATGTGTAAGAGAGTTGTCAAAATTCACCAAAATATTGCAGCAAAAAGTCAAAAAGTAGGCTACCAACTGGCCGCCCAAACTTACCTCCCAAATTTACTTTAAATAATCTCTAAAAGTATTAAATTTGCAACGGATCTACACACATCTTTGGTAAGAATGTACAATCAGCATAGGTTGCTCGACTAACCATGTTCCAGATTTTGAACCGTGGACTCTTGAACCATCACATGACCTTCACAGATTCTAACAGTTAAAAACTATAGACATACACCACTCACGGGACTCAACCCCCCTCTCCCATTCCCCGCCCCCCTCTCTTTCTCTCTCTCTCTCTCTCTCTCTCTCTCTCTCTATCTATCTATCTATCTATCTCTATCTCTCTCTTCTATTTTCGTCTCATTTTGTAAATGGTCATCCGTATGAGACCACTGTCCATAGATGTGAGAGGCAATAACAGCCAAGAGGAGGAGGTGATGAGAGCAAGGAACTGGTGGAGAGAGAGAGAGAGAGAGAGAGAGAGAGAGAGAGAGAGAGAGAGAGAGAGAGAGAGAGAGAGAGAGATCACTGGATCAACACACCAACAATACCAAGATCTCTCACATGGCAACCGGTGGATACTAATTGCCCTTCGTGAAGCTGCTTGTGTGATTTGTGTGATTTCTCAAGATAAAGTCTCGTGGGAGGGTTTGTTTAGTGTTTACTGACTGCTGATTTGTTCGCCTGATTGTTGACTGGGATATGAATGGATCTAAGCACACAAGCACGTTCAAGAAATCATTTTGGCACATAGTCTTTCATTAATGTAAACAATTTTATCCCTGTTCGTCTCAGATACTCATGCACACCACATTTTCCTCTTTCTCACTTATGGTCTTTAATACTGTGTTGTGGCCATTACAAATCCTCTTTCCATCTTACTGTTTCGTCCTGACTCACGAACAGTCCTTTGATCCTTCCAAAACCCTCCGATATTCCTTAACATCATTCTTCAGCCTCATCCTTCCATCACGCACTGTTTAGTTCTCCCTTTATTCAGACAATCCAGGTTCTTTATGATAATGACTTTCTTCAGTGAAGTGTGAACAAAGACAAGAGATAAAGGGCAGGTGAGAGTTGATGTCCATTCTCACACCCTCCCTCCCTGTTCATCAGCTTAACTCTTTAAAAGTCTTTTACCCCAACTCTGTGCGCCCTTGCCTTTAAACTTTTCGATCTGACCTTAACAAACTTGTTGCCCTTCGCACAATGGCAGCTTATATATGCAACGTCATATTTTTTCCTGAAAATAGTAATCTTTCAGTTCTCTTCCATGCTCATCCACCTAAAATAACTTAATTCATATAACTCTTATTATTCTTTTGAATCGCAATATGGTCCTGATTCAGGTACATTCTTTCATGTCACTTAAATCCGCCCTTAGACATAAACGCTTCTTTTTTATTCCTTCATTTTGTCTTTTGTCTACCTTCCCTCCTCCCTGTCCCTCTCATATACCCATTATATTGCCGTGTTCTTCATGCTTTCCAGATTCACCAGTGCTACATATTTCCTTCAGCATTTGTGGCCACAGATGAACGTCAGTTTGGTGCCTGAACTGTTTTACCCACCTCCCTTCCTGCCCTCCACTCAGTGTCTGGCTGAATCTCCCGTCTATATAACTCAGCCACACTCACTTGAGGAAAGATCTCTGGAATGAACATATGAAGATTGCGGCCAGTCCATGATAGGGTTACTGCAGGACTGGACCTCTCCTCAAGGGAGGGGGAAGCTAAATTCCCCACACCAATTTTGGCCAAAGAAGCAGGGAAACTGGCATCGAACATGTGAAGAGAGAAAGACTCCAACACTTTTATCATCCCTGAGATCAAAACTCTGTTCTTGTGGTCACGAGATCTAGGAGACGGGTGTTGTGCTGACTAGAACATCAAAGAACCAGTTGAGAGTCAACTTGATTTATAATACGGGACAAAGAACCAGTGAACTATGTTACAGACCGTGCAGGGAGATTCCTTACTCTAAGGGTCAAGTCGAAGGCAATGAAACTTAAACAAATAAAAAAATATTGTTTTATTTTAAAAATCTCTACACAGTACATCACAGAATTAGTTTCTCTTATAATAAACAAGTACGAAGTGGAACAATTCAAACCTAATTAGAATCACTTACAAACCTACTCAAAGATCAGTCCGACACTTCAGCTAACAGAGAACTAAATGAGAACAGTTATATTACTAGGCTGTTGTGCACAAGTCAAACACAGATTCATAACTTACGACTCAGTGTCTTGGAATACTTTTTATACACTTCTTATATTATAACACTAAACTAAGAGAAGGACTTAGAGTAGGCTGAAGGCAAGAGAGAAGTGTTCTTCCACCTCTAGCCACTCTTCATATATCCCAGTAGCCACGTTTCTTTTTCCTCCGCTGACCTGTCCGAACAGCAACATTATATTTGCATCCAAAAATCTCTTCAAAAGGGTGGTCACATCATGTAATACATCTGTGGTTGGCTGCTGCATTCTGTGATGGAGGTCATCATCAGTTGGGTTCGGCTGTGCCTACATCTTCTCCCTGTAATTCGACAGGGGTTGATCCCTATCATTGCTGATACGCCATGCCCCGAACTGGGTGCAGGTGAATCAGGACTGATTATAACTTGAGCCAGGGTCAGCGGAAATTATTTGTCATAATTGCTGTTAAGAATTCTTAAAAATTAGACACTCTTATGATTCTGAAAATACTTTTCTCATAGGAGACCTAATATTAAGGGACTTTTAGCATGACTCATAATTGTTTACGGATGTTGACCTGTGACCTTCAGATCAAGGTCAAGGTCTTTCAGACTATGTAGATCGTGTTCACTCATAACCCACTACATTTTCACTGAGTTTGGTCAAAATCGGTTAAGTACTTTCTGATTTTGCACTTTTAGGCATGAAGCAGCCATTTTTATTTTCCTCAGTATCTCAAAAAGTATTTATTGGATTCCAGCATCAATACCCAGATGCATAGAGGGAGGTAGTGATACCGCTATAGTCACGGCACGCGACTCTGAGGTTGTCATTATCGCACCCTGGCAACCTATCATTCAGAAGTGCGTCCGATTTCGTATCATACTATGCACGAATCATATTATTATGCACGAATATATTATACACGAATATTATTATACACGAACATATTACTGTATACATGAATCACATGCGTCTCATATACACGAAATCAGACGCACTTTTGAATGGCAGGTTTCCAGGGCACGATATTAACAACTTCAGAGTCGCGCGCTGCGACTATAGTGCTAGACTTTTTTTCCAAAAGAAGCCTGCAACCAAGATACACCACCTCTGAAAATTTCAGGTCTCTCCCTCGAACGGTATTGGAATGCCAGCCTTCCATGTCGTCCCTCCCCCCTTCCCCCCAGTAAAACAAATATCTACAATATCAATAAGAACCCCACAGAATGTGAAGCGTTTAATAATAATAATAATAATAAATAATAGTAATAATAATAATAATAATAACAGATAATAAATAATAGTCATAATAATAATAATAATAATAATAATACTGATAATAATAATAACAAAAATAATAATAATTTAGTAGCAGTAGTACTAGCAGCAGCAGCAGCAGCAACAACAACAACAACAGCAGCAGCAGCAGCAGCAACAACAACAGCAGCAACAGCAGAAATGATAGTAGTAGTAGTAGTAGTAGTAGTAGTAATGGTAGTAACAATAATAATATCAATAACTAGCATTCTGAAATTGCTGAAGCAATATTCAGCGAACTCCACATTACAAATGAAAGTACTTTTGTTATCACTGTAGACCAAATATTAAGGGACTTTCGGTATGATTCAAATTCTTTTACGGATTTTTACCTGTGACCTTGAGATCAAGGTCAAGGTCAATCATACCATGCAGTTCACGGTCACTCATCACGTTCACTCATGACCCACTACGTTTCCACCAAGTTTGGTCAAAATCGGCCAAATACTTTCCGATTTTGCACTTTCAGGCAAAAGGCTGCCATTTAGATTTTCCTCAGTAACTTAGAAAGTCTTTTTTGGATCTCAGTATCAATACCCAGGTGCACTAGTATATGTTGACGACTGCATACTGGAACATTTGCAAAGCAGTCGATTCAGTAGTTTTTGCTGCGCAGGAGAGCAAAAATTGAATCATAACATAGAGGGGGCTAGTGCGGCGCTATTGTTAGAGAAAAAATGTGCCAAAAGAAACCTGCAACCAATGTACATCACTCATGAAAATTTCAGGTCTCTATCTTGAACGGTCTTGGAATGCCAGCCTTCTAGATCTACCCTCCTCCTCTCAAACAAAATATCTACAATATCAATAAGAACTGCACAGAATGTGGAGTTCTTAATAATAATAATAATAATAATAATAATAAATATATATATATATATATATATATATATATATATATATATATATATATATAATAAATTTAATAACAATAATAATAATAATAATAATAATAAATATATATATATATAAAATAATAAATATAATAATAATAATAATAATAATAATAATAATAATAATAATAATAATGACATGAGGAAACCATGCACAGATTAAATGAGAGGCGCACATACGTTGGAGGCTAAAATACACTGAGACAAAGACATTAGGTGCAGGACAAGTAGACACAGGACAGTTGAGATGCAGGGCACACCAGGGCATTATCCAACAGACACATCATAAACCCGATGAGAAACACACTACCTGTTGGCAAGATTATGCTGGAGACAGACAATATCCACGGCTATTATGTTCAGTGCAAAGTGTTAAAAAGTAATTGTCATACATACAGTCTAGCATGTCAGAAGATGAACAAACCATCCGAAAAATCAGTTGAGAACAGGCAAAAACTGAATATGCAGAGCTACAGGGAGTGGGAAGGAGGAGAGGAGATTAAGAATGGAGGGAGGCACACTGACACATAAAAATTCTTAATAACGGCAATCTGGGGAAATTACCTTATATTCAATAAAAAGAGAGAGAGAGAGAGAGAGACTCGTATACAGTAATCAGTGTCACTGAAGTCTGTTTAATGGAATGTGGTAGAATAAACTATTTATAGAAACTTGTGAGGGAAACTATATAAAAGAAGCGTGTATGGGGTATGGGGGGCGAGGGGTGAGGGAGGGATTGAGGCAGGGAGGAACATCCACACAGCTGCAGGGAGTGTAACTGGGTCAGTAGGTGTGGTGGGTGAGGGGCGAGAGAAGGAGGGCGACAGGGAGAGAACACACACAGCAGCGGGGAGAGAATGTCAGTAAAAGGGTCAGCAGGCCTGTGATGGAAGGGCTCTGGCAGGGGAGAGACTGACAGTGAGGACACTGGCTGGCAGGGTGTGTTGAAAGGAAATACAAGACAGTGTACAAAAGGGGAAACCAGCACGGAATAAAAAGGAAAGAGGACCCGGAAAGAGAAGGCAATTATGAACAATCAAAGAAAGGATGGGTGAAAGGAGAGTGAATAGGCATAAGAGAGTATAAGTGAAGTGTGAGTACAATTGGCTGCGTTGAAATGTGTTGCGATATAAATTGGAATGAAATGCAGGAAGAAGAGAAGCAGTAAGAAAGGGGAAGAGATAAGCATGTATGTGAACTCACAATTAATATACCGCGCTCCCTCTCCAACCTCTTTCATCTTGTACGTATTGTGTAGCTTTAGTTTCCTGCTGTTGGTGATTATGGTGAGTGACTGGGATGGCAGGTCACAAGGTAGTCATTGGATTGAGGTTTCACCAACATTCTTGGAATAAATTGTCTTAATCTTTTTTTTCTGCCTTACTTGTTATAAAAACAGGAAATCTCCCCACTCTTCTAGCCTAATTACCAATTTTTTCGCCCAGTTATTAATTTTTATTCCTGAAAGTTCTTTACTCCTGCCTGTTGCATTTCGGTTCCTTCAACCCTTTAGCTTTCAAGATATAGTTTTCCATGTCATATTAACATCACAGTTCTGAGCCCACCCAAGTGAATCGTATGAAATTCCTTCTTCTCATTTACAGTCCTCATTTTTCTTATCATGTGCTCTTCTATTATCTGGCTTCATTCTCTTTCCTAACCGCAAATTTTCTTCAAAAATATCTTACGTTTTTCCACTATCCGTCAATCGTACTTTGTTTAATGTCACTGTTCACTGGTATGTATAATAGCTCTTGTCTCAATGGTCCTACATCCTTTAACCTCTTTTCATTTTTTTTCAGTATCATTCACAATCAAATTTCCTTCACCAGGAGGGCCTCCAAAATCTCTCCACCTCCCTCCCTCGTCGTACCACTTTCTCAATTCTGTATTGTAGTCCCATCGCTTTACCTCCATCGAGACGCCCCTCAACCCTCTCCATTAATATTCATCGTCCCTACTGTAGGCATAATAGAATTACACCTCTTGGCTACGTCTACTTACATTGGTGGCAGCGGAGAACAATGGTAAACTACGACAAATTACGTTCACTTACATTGGTGGCTAGCAGTAACAACAAACCTACGACACTTACACTGGTGGCTAGCGATAACTACGAACCTACTATGCTTACTTACATTAGTGGCTAGTGGTAACAACGAACCAACTACTGCAATTTTGTTAGTTACCATAAATATGTAACTACAAATGCTTGCATTGTTGCAATTATGTTACGTTTGCAACAATTATGTAACTACAAATACTAGCATTGTTGCAATTATGTTACAGTTGCTACAATTATGTAACTACAAACGATAGCATTACTACTATTATGTAACTACAAACGCTAGCATTACTGCCATAATGCCACATTTATATAACAACAATTTGTTACAGACACATTTTGTTACAGTTGCATTAACAAGATGTAACTACAGTTTTATGGCCACCACAATTGTGTAACAGGTGCATTAACACAATGTTATGTTACAGTCACACTTGCGTAACAGTTGCATTTACACAATGTAACTACAATTGCAATAACACGATGTAACATTATGATACAATACTCATACAATTATGTTACTTTTACAATATTTTGTTTTTCACTTCATTAGCATACAAGTTAACTGTAATGTATATATGTATGCAATAATATATTATAACAATATTTACTGTCGTTGGTACGACAGTGGGTGTGACCGAGCGATATGTAGGCATAATAGAATTACGCCTCTCGGCTACGTCTACTTACACTACTCTTCCTTTGTCCCCTTATTCTTACTTTTTACTTTACTCTTTCCCTTTTGTCACTGTTCTCCCTGTACCCTTAATACTACACTTTTATTTAGCAGAACATTCTCACTGCATTTTACTTTTTTCCGTTAAAGAATCAGTCTCTTGACTTATTTTTCCGTTTCACTGCGAAGTTTTCCACCCATCTCTTCCTCTTCATGTTTCATTCCGTTAATTTGATACTCCTGTCCCTCCTCTCCATCTCCTTCACGCCATCCTCCATCTTACTATTCTGTCCAATTTCCTTGGACTCCATTTGACTTTCATGCTGTTAATCTTCCCCCCTTCCTCTCACCCTCAGAAAGTCTCCATTTTAGCCTCTCACTTTGGAATCAGTCTCACCTCTCGCATCTTCCCTGCTAAAAGCCTATTTCCCATCTTACCCATCCACTTGAGTCACACTCTCATCCATCTCACATGATTCACATCAACATCCACCCCATACTCTCATCGCCCACACCATCATCCAACTCACACCTTCAACATCCATGCCCCCACCCACCCCTCATCATTTTCCACCCACCACTGTCATCCACCCCATACCTTTATCAACCCACCACCTTCATCCACCCCACACTATCATCCACCCACCCTTCATCATCATCCACCCACCACTGCCATCCATCCCCTACCATCATCCGCCCACCACCCTCATCCACCCACCACCAATATCCACTAACCACCAATATCCACCAGCACCATCATCCACCCACCACCATCACCCACCCACACCATCATCCACCCACCACCATCATCCACTTCCCTCCTACTATCCCCACATCCTTGGTTCTCCACCACTCCCAGGAGCCAGGAGGGGACGAGTTTAAGTGCACATCTCTCTCTCTCTTTCTCTCTCTCTCTCTCTCTCTCTCTCTCTCTCTCTCTCTGTCCTAGCGTGGAGAATTCCGTCAGAACAATAAGTTACACAATGACCTTTTAAAGTACTGGTATCACTCCATCCATTATAATAGACTGAACATCCCTGCTCATGCCAGGGTCTTTGTCCAGGTCACGACCATCAGTTCCTTCTCACAGAGGGTTCTTGGGAGTGGAAGACTCATATCTAGACTGAAATTATGTTTATTCTGGAAATACAACAGTTTTGACCCGAGTTGGATCCACTGTAGTTACGAGTATGACTACAGCACTGAAAACAAAACACGTCCTGCGAGGTTCGCCTGGCCCCAGAAAGTTTTTTTTTTTTTTTTTTTTTTTTTTTTTTGCGAGGAAGAAGGAACCAAAGGCCATGAGCCCGCAGTAACAGTTCCCTCCAAGAGAAAAACAAAATACAAGAGAGAGCCAAATTCAAGATCCGATCATTTTGAGATGCCTGGACACACTGCGTTTGAAAGACTGGAGATCATAGGCAGGAGGAAATACAGACAGAGGGAGACAGTTCCAGAGCTGACCTGTTGCATGAATGAAAGACTGGGAGTAACGGTTAACTCTTGCATTAGAGAGTTGGACAGAAAAGGGATGAGAGTTTGCTGCCAGACGGGTGCTACGCGCCCGTCGTAGAGGTGGAGGAATGCAAGCAGACAGTTCAGAGGAGCAGTGACCATTAAAGTAGCGATAGAAAAGAGATAAAGATGCAACAGTGCGGCGAAGAGACAGAGGTTGAAGGGAGTCAGTAAGAGGAGGAGAGTTAATGAGACGAAAAGCCTTTGACTCCACCCTATTGAGAAGAGCTGTATGTGGGGAGCCTCCCCACACATGAGAGTTGTACTCCACACAGGGGCGGATAAAACCCCTGTATAGAGTCAACAATTGTGCAGGGGTAAAGAAAGAGCGGAGTCGGCTTAGCACACCCAATCTCTTGGAAGCAGATTTTACAAGAGATGTAATATGATCTTTCCAAGATAAGTCCCGAGTAAATGAAACCCCAAGCATGTTCAAGGATGATGCAGGATTAATCTGAATATTATTAAACATTAGTGGGTATACCTGTGGAAGATTTTGTCGGGTTGATAGGTGTAAGAACTGAGTCTTAGAAGCATTAAAGACAACCATATTATTTTTACCCCAGTCAGAGATATGAGCCAAGTCAGACATTAGGTGTGCCATAGCCTCATCCCTTGTTTCTTGAAGTAACTGTTGAGATGGGCGTTGCGGGAACCGAATGGAAAGGTGAAGGGTGGAGTCATCAGCGTATGAGTGGATAGGGTTAGATGTACAGCTTAGAAGATCATTGATGAATAAAAGGAAGAGAGTTGGTGATAGGACAGAGCCCTGAGGAACACCACTGTTGATAGATCTAGGAGAAGAACGATGGCCGTCTACGACAGCAGCTATAGAACGACCAGAAAGGAAGCTAGCGATGAAGGTACAGATAGAAGGATAGAAACCGTAGGAGGGCAGTTTGGAAATTAAAGATTTATGCCAGACTCGATCGAAAGCCTTTGAGATGTCAAGTGCAATGGCAAAGCTTTCGCCAAAGTCCCGAAAGGAGGATGACCAGGAGTCTGAAAGGTAGGTGAGAAGATCGCCAGTGGAGCGTCCCTGACGGAACCCATACTGACGATCGGAAAGAAGGTTGTGATAGGAAAGATGCCTTAAAATTTTTTATTAAGAATTGACTCGAAAACTTTTGAAATACAGGACGTTAAAGCAATTGGACGATAGTTGGAGGGTTGGGAATGGTCACCCTTCTTTGGGACTGGCTGAATGAGAGCAAACTTCCAGCAAGAAGGAAAGGTACAAGTTGACAGACAAAGGCGAAATAGTTTGCCTAGGCAGGGTGTAAGCACAGAAGCACAGTTTTTGAGAACAACAGGAGGGACCCCATCAGGCCCATATGCCTTGTTAGTACTGAGGCCAGTAATGGCAGAAAATACATCAACTGAAGAAATTTTAATGTCAGCCATGAGGAAGTCAGAGGGGGAAGTGATGGAGGAACAGCACCGGAATCGTCTAAGGTGGAATTGGAGGAGAAAGTCTGTGCGAAGAGATCTGCTTTATCAGTAGAAGAAATAGCTACAGAACCATCAGAGTAGAAAAGAGGAGGGAAGGATGATGAGGTAAAGTTGTTAGAAAGATTTTTGGCAAGGTGCCAGAAGGAGCGGGAAGAATTCGAGTTGGAGAGTTGAGAGCATTTAGTATGGATGAAATTATTTTTAGTAGAGCGAAGAACAGACTTAGCACGATTCCGGGCAGAAACGTAAAGATTATGTGATTCAGGGGTGGGTTGGCTCCGGTACCTTTTGTAGGCCTTCTCCTTGTTGCGGACAGCATTAGAACAAGCGTGATTAAACCAAGGCTTTCTTGCGTTAGTCAAAGGATATGAGAAAGGAATGTATGCTTCCATGCCCGAGAGAATAACCTCCGTAATGCGCAAGGCACACTCAGATGGCTCACGGCCATGGAAGCAATAATCATTCCAGGGAAAATCAAAGAAGTACTGCCTGAGGGCCTCCCAGTTCGCAGCTCCAAAATGCCAGAGACGACGTTTCCCTGGAGGGTCCGCAGGCCGTACTGGAGCGATAGGACAGGTTAAGGTAATAAGGTTGTGATCGGAGGAGCCCAACGGAGAGAAAAGATTAACAGAGTAAGCAGAAGGATTAGTTGTGAGGAAGAGGTCAAGTATGTTGGAGCTCTCTCCAAGGCGGTCAGGGATACGGGTAGGGTGCTGTACAAGCTGCTCTAGGTCATTAAGGATAGAAAAGATGTAGGCTTGTTCACCAGGAGGATCCGTGAAAGGAGAGGAGAGCCAAAGGTGGTGGTGAACATTGAAATCTCCAAGAATGGAGATTTCAGAGAAAGGAGAAATGGACAGAATGTGTTCCATCGTAGAAGTAAGATAGTTGAAGAATTTTTGATAATCAGTAGAATTAGGGGATAAGTAAACAGCACAGATATATTTAGTCAGAGAATGACAGGAAAGCCGAAGTCAGAGAGTGGAGAATTCAGAAGAATCAAGTTCAGGAACACGAGAGCAAGATAAGTCGTTGCGTATGTATACACAACAGCCACCTTTGGCTTTGAAATGAGTATAGAGAAAGTAGGAGGATACAGAGAAGGGTTTGCTGTCAGTTGCCTCAGACAGCTGAGTCTCCGTTAGAAAAAGAAGGTGAGGTTTAGAGGAGGAGAGGTGGTGCTCAACAGAGCGAAAGTTAGAGGAAAGGCCGCGAATGTTGCAGAAATGAAGAAGAAGAGAGTCAGACAGTGGTTCCAGGCACCTCGAGTCGTCACCGGGAGAGGGGCAGATGGCGGGGGCATTTATGGTCCCCCCCTGGGGACTCCGAGGCTGGGTGAATTGACGCCATTTTGGTAAATTTTGAATAGGAAGTGTAGTGTGTACTGTGCATGTAGTTTGGTGAAGATAGATAGAGAAATTTGTACTGGAGAGCATGCTGGCCTACTCTCTGTGTAACTGAGACACTGAAAAAGTTCAGCAAAGGGGGATGGTCAGGAACTAGTCCTGAGGGCTGATGAAACGGGAGCTCCAGCACTCCCTGTCATCAGCTTTCCATCCACCTCGGGAGTACTGCCCTGCTCGACTGGTGCTACAGTCTACTCCTCACAAAGTGCAGTCTGCAAACACTCTTGACTATATGAGCTGGCCCTAAAAGTGGCTGAAAAGGAAGTGAAAATGTGGAAAGCTGTTGGAAAACGATGACAGTTATGCATAACAACGAAGATGTAAAAACTGCCGTACAGAGAGAATGGTTCCTCTGGACTGGACTGTATGAACTAATCCTCAGAAAAACCAGGATTGACTGGTATGAAGGGAAGTATTATTCGTCCTGAGAAAGAAGGCAAAAGCGACCGAAGAAGATGAAGAGATAGAAGACTTGCAGTGGTAGGTCGTGACTGTGATACTAAGCTGCCTGAAATGGCGCTGGCATTGCCTGCAAAGAGGCACATAGGTCTTGGCTGGCTCGCTGAAGGAAAGAGAACATGTCACTAAAAAGTAAATATGAAAACAGAAGAAGAGTGAAGAGAATAAAAGACAAGGTGAGGAAAGTAACAATGAGAGGAGATAAGGGAGACAATAAAAAAAACGAGCTAGTAAGGAAGGTGAACCAAAATTGGAAATGTAAATGTATGTGTTATAAAACATAAAGAAATTTTGCAAGACGTTAGACTGTGAGACTGAGAATACGAGTATGTGATGCTATGCTGTTGGAAAGTGTGGAAAAGCATTCGTTAATGAATAGGCCAGATGAGTCACAGTGTGTTGTAGTAAATGAATGAAAAGAGAGAATTTTTGGCATAAAGCTACTGCTGATGAGGTAAACAAGAGAGAGAGAGAGAGAGAGAGATCATTAAGTTACATTCTTCTGTATTACAAAGGTGGAAGGACTGTTATATAGGCATAGGACTGAGAGCAAGCCTTTGGCCTCGAGGTCAAGACAGAGGCCCATATATATATATATATATATATATATATATATATATATATATCATCATCATCATCATCAGCCGTTTGGGTATCCACTGCAGGACCGGCCTATCCCTACCGAAGTCGGGACGATACAGCCAATGTATCTCTACCAAGTGGCTTAGGCTATCTAGTAGAGATTGTATGTACGGTGAGAAGTGCTTGTTAGTGTAATTGTCGTGTTGGAGTGGCTTTGGATGTGTGTGTAGTCTGTGAACCAAGTGTAATCGGCCCACGCAAGCCGACTGGGTGCAAGCATACTTTATAGTAAGCGACACTGGCTCAACCACAGCACCCCTGGTGTCCGCCAATGTAGTACGTGGCCGGGTGAACACTCCCAAAGTTTATTACCCTGGCGGGGCGCGAACTCTGGCTCACCCGTGTACGAAACGCACACTCTACCACTGTACCACAGAGGCTCCATATATATATATACTGTCTGTTGTCTGAGTTGTATAAATGACCATAGAATCCTTCCACCACTTTGATGATTTTTTTTTCCTTTTATGTGTTATTTCATCGTTTGGTTTCTTTAAAGCATACATCTGACTTTTCCCAATTCCTGGATTCCATTTTGCTGAATTTACGCTGGATCTTGAGGTTCAGGCTTCGTTTATTTACTGCAATTTAAATATCCGCACATTCTCTCCTCAGGCAGGGATATAACAAGCATTATTTCTCCTTGTTCAGTCGTATAACCATCTTGCCATTATATGACCATCATCAAATACGTATCATACAGCCCTCAACAGTACAACAGTACATCATCCACCAAACCGCACCCTCACCATCACGCCTCTTCATACTCTTGACATATCCTCATAATTATTAGTTCACTATATTAACACCACCAAAGCATCTTCAGCACAACGACATTAGCGAAGTCGGGCACAACACTGTTTTACTCAACCACTAACAATCACTCACCACACATACATTTGTTACACACTCATTCAGGTGAATTCTATTACTACATCATGCCACCACCACTACACTTTATCCATTATCACAATATACACGCTACCTCACCACAATTACCCCTCCCACCCTCGTCATCACAGTACAGCACTACAATACCACCCCTTCATCATAGTCTCCGTCCTTAATCTCACCACCATATCCTCACATTCGGTCTCCCAGCAGGCCCGGAACATGAACGTAAGATAGGACCACTCATACCAGCAAACCTTAAAGGAAATTTATCGTATTACTAAAAACTCACAGACCCAGGATACCTTTCTCACGCCCCTGCACTGCTGCACTGTATATTTTGCTTACTGCCAAGGTCTTTGTATTTTCACTAAACCTTGTAGCTGGCTGCTTGCTCGGATAAATTATGGTCATCCTACTTTTCCCAAAGTATTTCAGCTGGCTGCCTGGAGAGCACTGTTTCCACTTATTATTAAATGAAAGAAGCCATAGGAGGAACTCTGGGAGACCCTACTGTGAAGTAGGATGCATAGAAGGACTAACATCAACAGCATGATATGGAGACATACTCGTATAAGGAAATAATAGGTAATACGTGAAGAAAGAAAAATTTAGACAAGGCAGTTCTTACAAAATAATGGGCAAGACTGAAGGATAGGTGAGATAGGGGACAGGAGATTTGGAAGAGCACCTTCCGAACGGAGATAGAAGTGTGTGGCGGTAACTGTAAACAAACGATGATTGGATAAACGTGGGAAAAATATTTATGCCTTGAATGTCAACGGAATAACAAACCCGAATCTTTCTTACAATTCATCTCCAAATACTTTCCCAAGCCAACATTTTTCAGGACTCCAGCTTCCGTGTCTTTATATATATACATGTAAATCTATCTACCTATCTATCTATCAGTCTGTCTATCCATCTATCCATCTATCTATCTATCTACCTATCTATATACTATTCTAGACTGTCTTCAAGCTTGAGACCAGAGGATGGAAAGAAATATGATACATCGAGAGAAAGAGAGAGAGAGAGAATGAATCGTTTTTGACAGTGGTGTGTGTGTGTGTGTGTGTGTGTGTGTGTGTGTGTGTGTGTGCGCTTCTCTTCTTTGATTCTTTTTTCATGCAAGGAAAAAGGAACCAAAGGCCAGAAGCCAGCAAAATTGTTCCCTCCACGAAAAAAAGGTAACTGAGAGTCTACTTCAAAATCCGTTCATTTCAAGATTGTAACTTGCAATACTTTGGTGATAGAAACTCCGTGTACAAACAGCTAGATAAGGAGTTTATTACAAGCTCACAGTAAAATAGTCTGCCCGTCTAGGCTGCCTGGTATCAACTGATGCAATAACGCCGTCTTCAGGCGTGGGAAAGCGTGCTGACCTAGCAAGTTTAGTGGGGGCATGTATGCATTGGGGGAGGACATATATACATCGGGGGTAGACATATTGTGGAGGGGGTACATTACTCCCCCGGGTAGCTGAGACGGTGTCTCCTGACACCAGGAGTTAATTGGTGTGTTATTATAGTAGTAAGGCAGGACCGGGAGGTGTGTACAAGGGATAAGTATGATACAGGGGCAGTAGGGGAGACATGGCCATGTTGAGGGCAGGGAATTAGAAGGATATATACATATAAGATATACAAGGATTAAGACATAATGGGAATTACACAATAATAGTTTGATACATGATAAACAAGGAGTAGATATGAGAGTTCTATTGTTGTTCTTCCTTCATTTTTTTTTTTTTTGTATTTTCTGTAGGATACACTGGCACTCAGTAATGCATTAAAGAAATACCATCATTTTCTAGTAGGCAGAGTTTTGTTCACAGGTTGGTTAATTGTCAGATGGCATTGGTAGTCACTGAATGTGAGGGCACTAAGTACGGGGAGTTTCTACGTCGTGTGTAGGGCGTACTATGCCTGTAGCGACTCTGATTTCCTGGAGTCGGCGTTCCATTTTTCTGACACAACAATGCACTGCACAGATGATGAGTAGAAAACCTATGAAAACGATAACCACAGGGGGAAACACAACTGTTGGATGAACCCATGAACGGCTGAAGGCCAGAGAAAATTGATCCATAATGAAATCACTGTCATTGAGGAAGGTGAGCATGCACAAGTTAGGGGAGGTGATGTTAATGTTGGCAGAAGGTAGGGTTGAAGGCATGTCGATTGGTTGAAAGATGTCATAGGAGTGTTTACGAACAGCCTGGCGATAGCGAGTGGCGTAAGTGATGACGGACTCTGATTTGACGGTACAATAGTCAGGTGCTTTGTAGAGACCACTAGCGGGGACAGATCAAACCGAAGAACCAGGACACATGATTGTGACAGAGATGGGAACAGCAAAGAAGAAGTACTGGACATGGTTGAGGTGAGCATGGTGGACCAGGAGTTCAGGAGCTGGGACAAAAGAACAGGCCGAGTAGATGGAATGGTTGCGAACTAAAGCAGACTCACAGGGTGTAGCACTGCTGGGGAAGATAGCGAAAAGGTGGGCAGCACAGAGTCGAGAGGTCGGAGTAAGGAAGGAACATTGCTGGAAGTCTGTGGAAGAAAGGAAGGCAACGGAAAGATGATCATGGGACAGGAGGAAATATTCTGAAGGAACAGATACCTGTAACAAGGAGTTGTTGAGGCGGAAAGGGAAGGGAATGATGTGGAAAAGGTTAAAGGTTATGGCAAAACGGAGAGGAATATGGACGACAACGTATGTGGTGAGAAGAGTGGCTTCGAGAACAGGATAATAATATTCAAGGGAGGAGTAGGGGAGGACTGGGGAGAGACCGAAGGTGGAGTGAGCCCATTCCAGGACAGAACGGAGAGCTGAGACAGGTACTAAGTCGGCAGTGACACGTCCATTGATAGCATCGACCAGGATACGAACCAAAGGCAGAGACTTGAGACAAGAGAGAGTCAATGGCTAGTTGGAGATTATCCATGTTGAGTTTTAGGTAGAAGAACTGAGAGATAACGTTGAGATCTGAAAGGTGGCGTTGTAAGATATCGGTGAAATTGTTTAGAGTGGACGTGACTTCATTGAGTTGGGTTGTGAGCTTCTGTAACATAGTGTGTTGGATTTTAATGACTCGGCATTGTGATTCTAGGGCTGAAGCTAAATGAGTGAGATCAGATTAGAAGCCAGAAATGTCACGGGCTGTAGCAACGCCAAACAAGCCACTCAGAATCTCACCGCCGAAGTCGAAGAGACCTCGTTTCACACGAGAACGACCCACGGGTGTCTGAATGGAAAATGTGTCATTGAGCTCAGTGAATCTGTTACTTATGTATTGCAATTGCCAGGAGAGTGGGAGGAAAAGGTTATAGAGATACTCATTCGGGTTGTGTGTCCCCATGAGTGCCGTGAGATGGTTCCTGCTTCCGCGTAGCTGGTGCGCGTAGGCAGGTAGGGCAATGGCTACGTTGGCCAGGGGCGCAAGATCGTAGCGCAAAGAGGCTACGTCTTCAATAAGCATTACCTCGCCTCCCGAGCCGACCAAAGCTCCGGGACGTACTCCACCATAGTCCAGACCTGACCCAGACCCCAGGAGGGTCAGCACTGCCAGCAGGGAGATCGCTAACATCGTACCTAGAATATAAGGGTAGTGTTAATGGGGGAGGTCGTGAAGAGGTTGATGGGCAGAGTGCAGTTTGGACCGATATTGATTGATTGATGAATGAGCAGGTGGAGGTGGAGAGGAAGGAGACTGAGGGATAGGTGGAGACAAGGTAGACTGAGGGATGGGAGGAGGGGAAGAGGGGGCAGGAGGTTGTGTAAGTGACTCTTCCAACACGAGGCCACGGGGTGCTCGCTTTAAGTCATCGACGTGGACCCATCTGGTGTCCCTAGTGGACAGGTCCTGGAGGTGAAATTTGTTGCCTTGTTGAGTGAGGACGCGGTGGGGCCCTGTAAATTTGTCATCCAACTTAGAGGAACACGTATGGGAATGAGCAAAGACAAGATTGCCTACATTGATAGTAATAGGAGAGGCGGACTTATGTTGGCGCTGCAGCATGTCCTCCTGAGAGGAAGCCAAAGTGGATTGGACATACTGGTGGATTGTCTGGAAGTTGGCCAATTTTAGTTTAACATAATCATCCATGTTGTAGATGGGTTCTGGCTTTGAGGATAAGAGAGAGTATGGGAGGTCCTTGTCAAAACCAAAGAGGACGAAGAAGGGAGATTCAGCAATGGATGCATTGATGGAGCTATTGATGGAGGACGCCACTTGGGGAATCCAGTCATCCCAGGACGAACTATGGGAGCCTAGATGTCTGAGGCACTCTAAGATTTTTCGGTTGTGGCGTTCTACAAGGCCATTGGAAGCCGGATGGTTAGGCACGACATTGCACTTACTGATATGAAAGCGGCGACAGATCTCATCTAGAAGGCTATTGTTGAACTCTGTACCGTTGTCAGTAAGAATGGTATGAGGGGTATTGAACGGGCAAATTACGTGATCTACAAAGGCACATGCAACGCTCTTCGCGATCTTGTCGGAGAGGGGTACGAGGACACAGTAGTGGGAGAAGTGGTCGACCGCTACGAACAAGTACTCAGCGCCAGATTCTGTGAGAGGGAGTTTTAAGAGATCGATTGAGACAGTTTCCCATGGTCGTGACGGGATTGGGTATTGTAAGAGAGGTGCTGGTAAGCCGGTTGATCCTTTGTGGCGGTGGCAGGAGAGGCAAGAGTCACAGTGGGCATTGATATCGCGGCGCATGGTTGGCCAGTAGTATTTGAGACGTGCTTGGTGCAAGCATCGGTCTTTACCTGGATAGGAAGCTTGAGGAGTATTATGAACAATATGAAGAACCTTTGGTATCAGAGCAGTGGGGACAACAAGTTGGCGTACTTCGCGATTGGGCACATCTTTGCCTGTTAGCAGTGTTTTCCTGTACAAGAGATCATCATCTAGCATGAACTCATCTAGTGATACTGGCAGAGTAGGTAAGGTCGAGGCATCGCCAGATTCTAGGAAATAAATGACTTTGGACCACATGGGGTCTTGGCACTGAAAGTTTCGAACAACTTCTGACGTTAGTGTAGTGTTTGCAGTTACTTCAGGCTGCAGTGATGTTATAGCTGCTGCTACGTGACGTGAGAGTGCGTCTGCGACTACATTCAACTTGCCTAGTACATACTGAAAAGTGGGATTAAAGTCCTGGATGATGACAGACCATCTAGCTAGTCTACCTGTTAGGTTGCGATTCTTGAACAAATCACATTAACAAGAGCTGTCTCTAGCTTTTGGAAAGCCTGTGACTGGTCGTTAGTCCAAACAAAGGGCACATTCTGCTTGAGTAAGTGGGTCAGAGGAGCGGCGATCTTTGCATAATCCCGGATGAAGTGACGATAATAGCCACTGATGCCCAGGAAACTTCGTACAGCTTCGGTACTGGTAGGTTCTGGGAAGTTAATAATCGCCTTAGTTTTATCCTCATTAGTATGAATGCCTTGTGCATCTACAACATGGCCTAGGAATTTGATTTTCTTTCGCAGGAAGTCACATTTACTGAGATTGATTTTCAGGCCTGCGAGCTGGAGGCGTTCAAAGACTTGCTGGAGTTTGGTAAAATGATTAGGGATGGATTTACTCACAACAATGATATCATCTAGGTAAGCAAAAAGAGAGTGTCCCATCATACCGCTGAAGACTGAATGGATAAGTCGCATGAACACGGAAGGAGCATTTCTCAGACCAAAAGGGAGTCTCTTAAACTGAAAATGTCCGGAAGGGGTGCTAAAGGCTGTAACTGGGCGAGAGGATTCTTTCATTACAACCTGCCAGTACCCGCTGAGGAGGTCTAAAGATGAAAAGACTACGTTATTGTCACCAAGGGATTCTAGCAAATCAGTGAGGACAGGTAACGGGAAACGGTCTGGAACGGTGACAGAATTGACCTTACGATAGTTGACTACTGGTCTAAAGTTGCCGTCCTTCTTTGGTACTAAGAAAAGTGGGCTATTCCATGGACTGACGTAGGGTTCAATAATGTCTTGGTCTAACATGTTCTATACCATTTGATCTGTCTGCTTTCGCTGGCTGTGAGGAAATCGATACGCTGGTATGTAAATCAGCTGAGTTCCTGGTAGTAGTTCAATCGTATGTTTGACAAGGTCTGTTCTACCCATCGGTTCACCGGGTAAGGCAACCACATTTCTGTACGAGGTCAGAAGGTCGAGGAGTTGAGGCGTATTTTCTGGGAAATCTGTGCAAGTGAGATGTGAGAGCATATCGGGTGAATATGTCGGCGCAGATCCCGTAGAGTATTTAATAGTACATACACCGATTGGCGTATCATCAGTCTGAATAGTAGGAATTGAGGAATCCTGGCACACCTTTACGGCCGCTGGGTATACTAGGAAGTCTCCAATCTTTACACCACTTTTAAGATTTAGTGAAGCATTTGTGACACTGAGCAAGTACAGGTAGCATAAACTGTCCTCTACGACTCTACACCATGCTGACTCATAAGTCAAGCCATTCACACATGTCTCAGGTAGGGTTAGTACATCCACTCCTTCTTTCGCACCGGCAACACAAACAGAGACTTTGGTGAACTCATGCGGTAACAAAATTGTGCACGTATTCGTTACTGCACGTTTCATCTCTGCGTGTTGGAGATCATTCAGACTGTGTGAGGTAGGTAACTGAGACATGTCTGAGTCAGCGATAGTGTTGTCGGGAGAGGATGTAAGATCCATGTTCGAGGGCTGAGATGATGTATCAGGAGACATTGAGGAATTTATGTCCTTGCTCGCAGTCAGTAAAGGAATGATCTCTGTATTCTCAGATGATGATAGTGGTGGTTTGGGCTGGGTTGGACTTTTTGGTAGTGATAGGGACAGAGGTAATTGAAGGACTGATTTGATCGTAAGAACAGGACGGGGACATTCCATAGTGTAAACCGGGAATCCAGAAATGTCTATACTACCACAAGCAGGTAATAATGCAATGGAGTGTTGTGCCATGGTGGAGAAACCAATAATGGCATCTGCGGGATACTGCAAGTCATTAGTGACATGAAACTCAATTGGGACAGGGGGCAAATCTCTGTGGAGTTTGACTTCAAGGGTGACTCTTCCCTTAACCTTAAACTCTGAGCCGTTGACACCACATAGGCGAATGTCTGGTGGTTCTAGGAAACTGACGTGGTTGTGATGTCGATGAATAATTTGTAAGGAATTTTCGGAGATGAGATTTACTATAGATCCTGTGTCCAAGAAGAATGACGTTGGTATGTCATGACTGCTTCCAAGAATGACTAAACCCAAGGATGTTATGGGACCTACATGGCGGATGGGGAGCTGGGTTTCTGGTTCTACATGAGATTGGTTCGATACGGGCGCGGCGCTTCCCCCGACTGTGGGCGGTTGAGGTAACGACATTCCTCAGTGGTGTGAGTCGTGCTTGATTTGTGGTATTTGCAGTGTGGACGACGTGAGCGGGAAGGCGTACGCTGTCTGGTTTGGGAGTGAGGACGTCTGTATGTACGGTCGCAACTGGATGCTCGATGTCCAGGATGACCACAGTACCAGCAAAGAATCGAAGATTGTCTGTTCCGTCGGGCGCTAGATTGATCACGACCTGCGGTAGGAGAACGATGTGTGGCAGGTCTGCCGCGTGTGGTGGGACGGGAGCGAGATTGGTCTGGGGTAGTGGAGGTGTGACAGACTGAGGAGGCCAAGGGTTGGGTGGTGTCCTGACGCATGTAGTTCGAACCTGTTCTTTCATGAATGGCTTTAGTGACCTGAATAATTTTATCTCCTGGACTGAAACCGATTTCCAAGGCTAGCTCTCGCTGTTTAGGAGTAAGCCAGTGAAGGACTCTCAGGTAACTAATTAAGTCAGCAAAGTTGGTGATTGAAAGCATTGGAACCCCATTCTTGTCTTCTAACCATTTCGTGCCTACCAGTAATTGGAGCATCTCGCTACTAGTTGCTTTCATGGCGGCGGCAGCTTCATGGAGCTTGGCATATTGCGCTGGGACGCACAAGTCCTCATCTAGTTGGTTTAGGAGATTAATGAATCCCATGAGAGACGCGGTATTTGAATGCTGGCAACAAAGGCTGATAAGTTCCGTACGAAAATCAGCAAAGGTACGAATGCTATCGAAATGTCCTGCACGGATCGCGGATCCGATGTCCGATTTACCGTGGTGCAAGCGACCGAGGAGGTAGGCTACTTTGAGCAATTCATCGGTTATTTGTCTATTGTGTATTTCTGTTTCGACTTCTCTGAGGAAATCATAGACAGACCAAGTTGGGTCCTGGGTGGTAATTTGGGACGATTGGCATCGTCGAGATAGATAGACTGTAGAGGGTTGGCCATGGCTGGAAGTGTAGAAGTGGCAGCAGGAGAGGTGTGGGAGAGAGAGAAGGTAGTGGCAGTTAAGGGCGAGCAAGACGGGGTATGAAGGGAGGCAGGAGAGGGAACGACAGGGGAAGGAGTAGAGGAAGAAGGGAGAGTAGAGGCAGGAGTAGAGGAGGAGGTATCTGGATGTACAAGGGTAGGACGGGTAGTAAGTGATTCTGCGGGAAGTGAAACGGGAGTCTCAGGTACAGGGCGGTGGTACTCTTTGCCACTTCGTAAATGAGTGATTGTGTTCGAGTCGGCAGACGGGGTAGGATCAGATGATGTTTCCGGGTCAAGAGGGCTGGTATTAAGCAGTTGATGTGGAAAGTATGACATTTAATGTGGCAATGGAAAATGAAAGGATGAAGATGGATACGTAGGTGGAAATGTATAAATAACAATGAGAGAATGGAATACACGAGTAGGCGTGAAAATGAATGAAGGTGCGGGGATGGATGGCTTAAATAAAAGGCGAAGGATGAGATGGAGTATAAATAATGTAGGTGAAGATGAAAACGGGGTAATGGAAATGAGATGGAATATTTACAATAACCAATCTGTAGAGAAAATCGAGGATAATCTCTATAGAAAGGAAAGATATACTATAGTTACACAGTAGCAATGGGAGTGTTGAGATGTGTGACGTGCAAGGGTGGCTGGGCGTAGCTGGGCTGGGGCGGGGCGAGGCGGGGCGGGGCGGGGCTGGGCGGGGCGAGGCGGGGCGGCAGTGGAGAGACAGCTGGGCGGAGAGGAGAAGAGACGCCGCAATGAATCACCGTCAGGGAGTGGCGGTCTTAGGAGGCTTACGTAATGCGGACCAGATGTGGCGGCGGCGGAGGCCGGTGGTGGGTGGTGAGGGCAGATGTTGGTTCAAGGCAGGTGTAGAGCTGGTGAGTTGCAAATGCAGAGAATGGTGGTGGGCAGGCAGTGGGCAGACAGTGATAAGTGGCACCGAGGGGGCAGGAGTTATGATGAGTTCGGAACAGGTGCTGGGAACAGGTGCTGGGAACAGGTGCAACAGGGGCATAGATCGGCGACGGTGACACGTGCGGTCAGGAACAAGGCGTATGGGTGCGGTTGTTTGAGAGGTGAGCACTGGTGAGAAAAATTGTACACTCGGAAAGCACAGCCTGGTATTACACCACTAGAGGCACTGAGGAGGGGCGAGGCTGGCAGATGCGAGACGTCGTGTATCTTGTGATGTCACTAAATCGGTGGGGGCGGTCAGAATCAGATGGTTCGAAACACCGCTGCTACCAAATGTAACTTGCAATACTTTGGTGATAGAAACTCCGTGTACAAACTGCTAGATAAGGAGTTTATTACAAGCTCACAGTAAAATAGTCTGCCCGTCTAGGCTGCCTGGTATCAACTGATGCAATAACGCCGTCTTCAGGCGTGGGAAAGCGTGCTGACCTAGCAAGTTTAGTGGGGGCATGTATGCATTGGGGGGGAACATATATACATCGGGGGTAAACATATTGTGGAGGGAGTACAAGATGCCTGGACAGTCTGCATTTCAAAGACTAGAGGCTATACTTAGTAGGAAATACAGACAGAGGGAGACAGTTCCAGAGCTGACCTGCTGCAAACGTGAAGGACTGGGAGTAGCGGTTAACTCTTACTTAAATTGTTGGACATAAAAGGGATGAGAGTTTGTTGCTTGATGGGTGCTACACGCCAGCAATAGTGGTGTAGGGATGCCAGCGGGCAGTTCAGAGGAGCAGTGACCAGTGAAGCAGCGATAGTAGAGATATAAAGATGCAACAGTGCGGCGTAGAGATAGAGGTTGAAGGGAACCAGTAAGAGGAGGAATGTTAATCGTTGGATAGAAAGCTCCTGGTACGCATCATTAGACGATTTTTTCTCCGTGTTCTTTTTGTTCTTAAGAAATTTATGTTTTCCTTTATTTCTGACCACGTCTTAATGCCAGTGGGTCTCTCTTTCCCCTTTCCAAGTTGGCCACAATTCTTCAGATATTCGCTGGACAAGATATGACTGCTGTTAGTGTTTGAGCTATAAGGAAGAAGTATATCCACGAGGAAAACTATATCCGTTTGAAAAGTAGGTCTATAGGGGAAAATGGGTCTGTGAATAAGTGTCTAGGAGAAAATTGGTCAAAGCTGGAACAGGTCACTGGGGGAAAGAAGTGAGTAGGGGTACGAATAGTTTTCATTATAATTTTATATAATGTTGCTTCTTGAAATGTCAACTCGACTTATATTACAAGTTTCAGAGAGACTATATTCCACTTCGTTACAACCTGTAAACCTATCTGTTAAAGTGAATATAAAGGATTAAAGTTTCAAAAATTTTAAACTGGTCATAAGTCGGCCATCTTCGAGTTTTATCAAAATTTTGAAAAGACGAGCATCAACCTTCTACTGTATATGGCCCTACAATCAAGTAAAACATGAGAAAATTCAAAAAATGGTTTCTGAGATACAGAGTGGAACGGACGAACAGACCGACGTGAACTAACCTAGGATTCCACTTCGTGAGAGACGAAGTAGAATAACAATACAGTGCGAAAGAATAGGATGTACAGTATGTCACGTCTTCCGGTAAGTAATGAACACTTACAGCAGCTGGAGAGAAGTAACTGGATAAGATTATTTCCCTGATAATGACCTGGTTTAATGCTGTTTTATGAAAAGAAAAAAAAAGTTTGGCGAAGAAATAGCATGTTGAGTGGACATAGTATCAGTGAGCACTGCTGATTAATACTAACTAATCTACTGGTAGCTATCGACACACTTTAACTCAGTGGTTTTCCGTCTTTTATTCATAAAAGGGAAACATATATATATATATATATACATACATACATATATATATACATACATACATATATATATATACATATATATATATATATATATATATTGTTACATAGCCTATGATTTCATCATCCTTTGTGTAATTTTAACGCACAGTATGCTGCATGTTTGATCACGAGCGTGTTCTGCCTCAGTCCCCCCCTTCTACCGTTATAGTAGAGTAAGTCGTCATTTCTGGAGTTCAGTACGGGATTTTCAGCTCTTTGTCCCCATGGCTTCATTTGCGCGTCCTTCTTACAAGTTGTATCAAGCTCTGCTGGCCCCTATATAATGAGCTCAGTCTCTGCATCATTGCCACTTAGATCTGCTCCTCATTTTGTTCACATCTCTGTCCTCCCCTGTACAGATATTATTATTGTGAGTGCTCAAGAAATCTCCAAACATCTAGGAGCTGTGTGTAATTTGAGTATAATTGTTGTTGCATTTTTTCTTGTACTGTGTAGCATAGGGTTGATTCTTGGGCCTGGTGAGGTCTTTGTGATTGGTGTTGGGTTTTATGTCAGTCATTTTAAATAATATTTTGTATCTGTAATAATTTATCTTGCATTCACTGAGTATTATCTGGTATCTCATTTTATCAGGACTGACTTAGATAAATTTACTCTTGCTAATTTCGTGTTAATAGAGGCTATTGCAGTTAACCATATATATTTAACCTGTTTATTTGCCATTACATTATCCTTATGAGTTCTGAATGTTTTGTTGTTAGTTTGTGCATTAAACTTTAACTTGTAATTTTACCTAACTCTTTTGTTTTGAACCTGGAACTTTACGGGACAGTAGTGACTCTTAGTATTCTCACTTAAAGTGTACATTATCTTTCTCTGTTCCGTAACATAAATTTGGCGACCTCATACCAGGATATTCAGGATATTATCATAAGGATATTGCTTGATATTTTGTGACTGTTACTTATTAATTATGTCTACTATTACTACACTTGATGAAGCCAAAGATTTTTTGTCAAATGTGCAAACAGTGTGTGATGTAGAAAACAGAACAAAGAATGAACTTAAGCTTGTTGCTCAACAATTGGGAATTGTTGTTCGCTCTCATCATTCTAAAGATCAGATTGTTGACATGATTAATGAAAGCTTGTTTTATGTAACTCCTCCAAATGAGCAAACGCAGATTGAATTAGCTAAGTTACAGCTAGCCCTGCAGGAGGCCCGTGCTAGGGAGGCTGAGGCACAAGTTGAAATTGCTAGGATTCAGGCAGACCATGAGTATCGCATGAAACAAGGTGGAACTGGATCATCTAGCTCTGATGATTTTGATGTGGCTAAAAATGTTAAACTTGTCCCTCCTTTTAATGAATCTGATTTAACAAAGTATTTTCAGTTGTTTGAGAGGGTAGCTACAGGTTTTAATTGGCCCAAAAATTATTGGCCAGTGCTCCTTCAAACTGTTCTCACCGGTAAAGCTCAAGTAACTTATGCATCTTTGCCTCAGGATCAATGTGATAATTATGATGTAGTTAAGAGCTTGATTCTTAAGGCCTATGAGCTTGTTCCTGAAGCCTATAGAGTAAAATTTAGGACAACTTACAAGCAAGATAAGCAATCCCATGTTGAGTATGCAAAAATCAAAGAAGATCTGTTAGAGCAGTGGTTAAATTCTAAGAATGTGGATTCTGATTTCGGTAAATTTAAGCAGATGATTTTGCTGGAGGACTTCAAAAGGTGTATTAGTAAAGATGTAAGCCTATATCTTAATGAGAAAAGAATAGATAATTTGTCTGATGCTGCAGTTTTAGCTGATGAATATGTTCTCACTCACAAGAGATATTCTAAAGAAAAAGGGAAAGCTGAGAGTAAGTACGTTGCCTCTACTCAGAGTACAGGTAACAGGAAAGAGAATAAGGATGATGTTTCTCAGGAAGTAAATACCAGCTTCACCTCTAGATTTCAGAAAAGTAAATGTACTTATTGTAGTAAGCTTGGTCATACTACGGAGAGATGTTTCAGGAGACAGCGTGATGTGAACAAAAAGGAGTCTTTAAATATTCAGTCAATTGGTCTAGTGTCCACCCTTGAGAGTTCCCAGAATACTTTAACTGAGTTAACTGAACCTGCTTTGAGGGGTAACTTAAATTCTCATGATGGAGCTCCTCTTTTGAGCAGTAACGTGGGTGATACTCTCAAGAGTTCATGTGCTAATTTCCTGTCTGATGGTTTTGTCAGTCCTCTGGACAGTAATGACAGCAAATCAGTTAAAGTATATCGTGATACAGGTGCTTGCCAATCCCTTATGCTGACCAGTGTTCTAGGCTCTAATGTTAATTCCTCTGATGAAACTGTAATCTTACAAGGTGTAGGGAATAATTACTTCTCTGTCCCTCTGTGCAGAGTGAATTTAGAGTCTGGTTTTGTTAATGGTTCCGTTATGGTTGGGTTGGTTGAGACACTCCCAATGTCAGGTGTAACTTTCTTACTTGGAAATGATATTGGTGGAAGTCAAGTGTGTCCAGCTCCTCAGTTGTCTAGTGAGCCAGTGGCTGTGTCCCGGGATTGTGATGTCCCTGATGTGTTCCCTGCATGTGCTGTCACTAGGGCTAAGTCTAAAGTTACTGGTGATTTAGAGGATAATGATGATGATGTTATCCTAGCTGACACTTTTCTTGCTAATTTGGACCACTCACCAGATGAGGCAGTACCCCGTAGTGTTGATAATTTGTCTTCTCAAGAGTTGGTTGAGTTGCAGGTTGCTGACCCTGAGTTGAAAGGTCTAGCTAACTCTGCTTACAGTGAAGAAGAGTCAGCCGGTGCTTCTACTTGTTATTATGTAAAGTCAGGAGTACTTATGAGGAAGTGGAGACCCCCAACAGCATCAGCCGACTGTGAATGGGAGGTTGTACATCAAGTTGTCATCCCTCGTGTTTGTAGGCAGGATATCATTAGAGTGGCTCATGATTCCAGTTTGGTAGGACACCTTGGAGTGAGGAAGACTGTGGCACGCATTTTGAAACACTTCTACTGGCCAGGTATCTTCAGGGATGTTTCCTGGTATTGTAGAGTCTTGTCACACTTGTCAAGTTGTGGGGAAGTGTAATCAGACCGAAAAGGTTGCACCTCTAGTTCCCATTCCTCCTTTTGAGGCGCCTTTCACCCGTGTGTTGGTGGATATTGTGGGCCCTCTTCCTAAGACTTCTTCAGGATTTTCTTATGTGTTGACCCTGATTGATATGGCTACTCGTTATCCTGAAGCCATTCCACTTAGAAATATCTCAGCAAAGAACGTGGTTAAGGAAATGCTAGGGTTCTTCACAAAGTTTGGTCTGCCCAAGGAGGTACAGTCAGACCGGGAAGTAATTTCATGTCAAACGTTTTCAAGCAGTCTCTGAAAGAGTTGGGCATCACCCAGATCACGTCTTCAGCTTACCATCCCCAGACCCAAGGAGCGTTGGAGAGATATCATCAAACACTCAAATCGATGCTCAAGAAATACTGTTTGGAACATCAGAAAGACTGGGATAAAGGTCTTCCATTCGTCGTATTTGCCGCAAGAGAATCTCCAAATGAATCACTGGGCTTCTCACCTTTTGAACTACTGTTTGGCCATGAAGTAAGAGGACCCCTTAAGTTACTCAAGGAATGCTGGCTGTCGGAGGAAGATGACGTCAACCTGCTGGAGTATGTGATGAAGTTCAAAGAACTGCTGTCCACTGCTTTACAGCTGGCGAGAGAGAATTTAGGAGCTGCTCAGGAGAAGATGAAGACTTGGTATGATAAGAAGTCCAGGTTGCGCCACTTTCAGCCAGGAGATCACGTTTTGATTCTGCTACCAGTTCATGGGCAACCTCTTCAAGCCAAGTTTAGTGGTCCTTATTTCGTGGAGAAGAAACTCAGTGATGTCAACTATGTCATCGCCACACCAGATCGTACAAAGAGCAAGCAGCTATGTCACATCAACATGCTAAAGTTATATCACAGGCGGGACGAAAATAATCCAGTCTGCACTGTAGCTGTTCCACCCGAGTCTACAAGTGAAGTTCTCCCATGCAGCATGAGCCTGAGTGATAGTATGGGGAAGAATCCTGATATCATGAATGATCTCCAGACTAAGCTTTCTCATCTAGCTCCCAAGGAAAGGCAGGAGTTTTCGGCATTACTGCAGGAGTACCCGCAAGTGTTCCGTGCCACTCCAGGAAGAACCACTGTGTTGATGCATGATGTCGATGTTGGAGACGCAAAGCCAATTAAATTGCCTCCTTACCGTGTGAACCCAGTGAAAGTTCCTCTCATCCAGCAGGAGCTTGGCTACCTCTTGGACCACAAAATGATTGAGCCCTGTCAGAGCGAGTGGAGTTCTCCTGTCACTCTAGTCCCTAAGCCAGGTGGGTCACAGCGGCTTTGCATCGACTACAGACGTGTTAATCAGGTAACTAAAACAGACACTTACCCTCTCCCTCGTGTGGAAGATTGCATAGACAAGATCGGAAAGGCTAAGTACATAAGTAAGTTTGATTTGTTAAAGGGATACTGGCAAGTACCTATGACTGAACGTGCTAGGGAGATCTCATGTTTTGTAACACTAGGAAAGACTTTTGCATGTTCTGTAATGCCAGATACAGATTGTTTTAGAGTAATAAGAAATTTCCTTTGTAAATTTCTTTTTTCTTTGTGGGGAGGTGTTACATAGCCTATGATTTCATCATCCTTTGTGTAATTTTAACGCACAGTATGCTGCATGTTTGATCACGAGCGTGTTCTGCCTCAGTCCCCCCCTCCTACCGTTATAGTAGAGTAAGTCGTCATTTCTGGAGTTCAGTACGGGATTTTCAGCTCTTTGTCCCCATGGCTTCATTTGCGCGTCCTTCTTACAAGTTGTATCAAGCTCTGCTGGCCCCTATATAATGAGCTCAGTCTCTGCATCATTGCCACTTAGATCTGCTCCTCATTTTGTTCACATCTCTGTCCTCCCCCTGTACAGTTATTATTATTGTGAGTGCTCAAGAAATCTCCAAACATCTAGGAGCTGTGTGTAATTTGAGTATAACTGTTGTTGCATTTTTTCTTGTACTGTGTAGCATAGGGTTGATTCTTGGGCCTGGTGAGGTCTTTGTGATTGGTGTTGGGTTTTATGTCAGTCATTTTAAATAATATTTTGTATCTGTAATAATTTATCTTGCATTCACTGAGTATTATCTGGTATCTCATTTTATCAGGGCTGACTTAGATAAATTTACTCTTGCTAATTTCGTGTTAATAGAGGCTATTGCAGTTAACCATATATATTTAACCTGTTTATTTGCCATTACATTATCCTTATGAGTCCTGAATGTTTTGTTGTTAGTTTGTGCATTAAACTTTAACTTGTAATTTTACCTAACTCTTTTGTTTTGAACCTGGAACTTTACGGGACAGTAGTGACTCTTAGTATTCTCACTTAAAGTGTACATTATCTTTCTCTGTTCCGTAACAATATATATATATAGTTTGGGAATCATTGCCTTGATTCCCATGATTCCCACTTCTACCCACTGCCCTCTACCCTACGCCAGACATGTCTTTTATTACATCGTTTGCAGTTTCCCATTCCACGGTAATTTTTTGTATACTCTCTCTCTCTCTCTCTCTCTCTCTCTCTCTCTCTCTCTCTCTCAATCTGAAAGACAACATATACCTGTTTACACTCTTTTTCCCTGCACCGTGCATCATTAAGGCCCACGCTAAGTTTTCCCGCCTCCATGTTTCATCCCAGAGTAAACATGGCTGCCACCCTCATTTTTTCTCACAGAACCAGGGAAAGAGAAATGTGGGTCATTTCTCTCTCTCTCTCTCTCTCTCTCTCTCTCTCTCTCTCTCTCTCTCTCTCTCAAGAGCCAACCTACCACAAAGTTCTTAATCCTCACATAGTTTCGTGAAAACTTAGATGCTTCCACCAAAGTCGTCCTTGTTTACTGGCTCACAAAACTCTGGCTGAGGATTACTGGTGTTATTTACCAACCCACACCTACTTTGGGGACTTTGTGCATAAGTAGGTGTTGCTGAAGTTCATTTGCCTCACTACGTTATCCTCTCTCTCTCTCTCTCTACTGCTGGATTCACAATAGTTTTCTCGATATTTGGCGAGTGGAGTTATGTAAATTGACAAGCGTATTATGGAAGCCTTGTTAGTTGAAATGAACCAGGAGATAAACACAAATTTAAAAGTGCTTCATTATTAAGAGTAGTGCTAAGGAGGAGGCAACAATTTCCAAGGCATCCCCGCCCAAACGTTTTACAAATGTTCAAGGGTTCCATCGTCTCGGGTGTGGCAGTGTCTTTGCATCTTAACAGCGTCTGGTTTTGTTCTCAAGGGCCAAGGAAGATGGAGAGAGAGAGAGAGAGAGAGAGAGAGAGAGAGAGAGAGAGAGAGAGAGAGAGAGAGAGAGTCTACCTTTTTCTGGACAGTCACTACTCTTTTATACCCACAAACATGCAGTTTCAAAATATGTATTAGTCGTCCTCCTTTGCCTGCATCGTAACCAATGCAGCCTCTCAGCACATCAATGGTAGTGTGTTCCTCCCTTGTAGCCTCTTACCCCATTATCCTTCTGTAGCACCAACATTTGACTCGCTCACGTGTAGCTGCTTCCCTCACCTAGTCTCTATGAATAAGAGACTAGGTGAGGGAAGCAGCTACTGTACAGATTCCTTTCTTTCATCATCATCATTTTTATCATCATCATCATCATAAAAATTCTCTCTCTCTCTCTCTCTGTCTCTCTCTCTCGACCAACTTTCCTCGAGACAGGCAATTTCTATTCCTCCACAATCCCTCATTTTTTTGTTTGAAACCAGTCAGATGTGGAAGCTCTAATGCTCTTCACACCAGCACCCATGCACTCACACCTACGCACATCTACGCCCATACCCACACATATTTATAACCAAAATTAGGACATTTCTACGTGATTCTATCAAGTTTACTGTCACCCTTTGTCCAATGCCCTGCCATTTCACAGGCATTGATTTATGTAAACACCCACACCTGTTTTTAGCTGCTCAGTTCACTAATCACATTCAGAATAAGCTTTTCTCATATAGTTTACATTCCTATCAGTTATATCCACATTCAGAAGTCAACTGTACTCACTTTTAGACATAAGCACACCAGGATCATTATACCCAGACAAAACTCTTCCCCAAATACACCCACAGCATAAAACCCCAGACTCATTCAATATTCACTGGTAATATTTAATTGTATCCGCATTATTCACTTCATACTGAACTATACTCTCATTCCCACGAGTGATGCTAAAAGGCCGCATTACAGCACCAGCCACACAACAAAAGCCACACCACACCACAGCCACACCACATCGATAAAAGCCACACCACAACACAACAACACATCAAACCCATAACCCCACCACACCCACAGCCTTACCACACCTGCACCCCCACCACACCCACAGTCACACCACACCCACAGACACACCACACTATAGCTAAACCACAACACAGCCACACCACACCGCACCCACAGACCCATCGCACTACAGTGTAAAAGACCACACATATAGCCACATCACATCACATCATACCACACCACACCCACAATCAAACCACACCACACCACGCCAAAGCTACTCTACACCTCACCAGAGCCACACCGCACCACACTACACCACAGCTACTATATTCCGCACCACAGTCACACCAACATACCACACCACACCACACCACAGCTACGAAATCCCGCATCACAGCCACACCAACATACCACACCACAGACACACCACACAACACCACACCACACCACGCCACACCACACCACACCACAGCTACTACATCCTGCATCACAACCACATCAACATACCACACCACAGACACACCACACCACACCACACCACAGGCATACCACACCACAACCACACCACACTACATTACACTACACCACACCACACCACACCACAGCCACACCATGCCCCAGCGCACTAAAGCCACACCTCTGACCCCTGACCCACACGTCAGTAGGTCTAAGTTAATTGAATCCTTCTGGTCGTTCTCTTCTTGGAGGAACGTGACCTACCTACGAATTAAAGATTCTTTTCCAGGGAAGTCTAAATCCCTCACCGTCCCACCTCACTGTTAAGTTAACAGGGTCAAGAAAAAGGAAGCAGGAAGGGAAGGAAAGAGTGAGTGTACCCAAAATTCTTTCAACGACTAGAATATGTGAGTTTGAACCGCAGTTTCGTTTATTTCCCTTCTTTCCTTTCCTGGCGCTGTTTTCTACACGCCTCTCATCATTCGTCCTGTGTCCTTTCCTTCATCTGCTCTTGTCCCCTTCATAATTCCCTCAGCTCAAGCGCGTTTACATTGTACTGGCTATGCCAGACGATTTCTTCACGTTTATGAATTAGCCTCGGCTGAAGCGACAACAGCTTCCTTACGTTATTTCAGCCGTATGACGGTTTACAATATATATATATAAATTATGACACATTCTGGCGATCGTGGACATCGTAACTTTCAAAGAAGTAATGAAAAGAATGTGATAAGTACTCTCCCAAACATAATCGGTCCTGAATTTCAGTTCTCCTCATCACATCATCAGGAACTAAACACAGTATACTGGTATATATATTGTTACATAGCCTATGATTTCATCATCCTTTGTATAATTCTAATGTACAGTATGCTGCATGTTTGATCACGATTCGCCACGTGGCTTCCATAGTGACCAGGCTTGCGTGTTCTACCTCACTCCCCCCTTCTCCCCTTATAGTAGAGTAAGTCGTTCAGAGCAGGAGTGTCAACTCTTCCTCCCCTGTGCCTTTATCTCCGCGTCCTTCTTGCAAGTTGAATCAAGCTCTGCCGGCCCCTATATAATGAGCTCAGTCTCTGCATTAACTGCCACTTAGATCTACTCCTCATTTTGTTCGCATCTCTGTCCTCCCCTGTATAGTGTATTATTATTGTGAGTGCTCAGGAGTCTCCAGCCATCTAGCTGCTGTATAATTTGAGTATAAGTGTTATTACCATTTTTCTTGTACTGTATAGCCTGAGGCGTTAATTCACAGGCCTGGGAAGGTTTTTGTGATTCATGTAAAGTTTTTGCTGTCAGCCAATATTAATAATATTTTGTATCTGTAATAATATATCTTGCTTTAACTGAGCATTATCCGGTTTTCTCATTTATCAGGGCTGACTTAGATAAATTTGCTTTTGCTAAATTCATGTTAATAGAGGCTATTGCAGTTAACCATATATGTAACCTGTTTTGCCATTACATTATCCTTATGAGTCCTGAATGTTTAGTTGTTAGTTTGAGCATTAAACTTTAACTTGTAATATTACCTAACTCTTTTGTTTTGAACCTGGAACTTTGCGGGACAGTAGTGATTTTAGTATTCTCACTTGAAGTGTTCATTATCTCTCTCTGTTCCGTAACATAAATTTGGCGACCTCTTATCAGGATATTCAGGATATTATCATAAGGATATTGCTTGATATTTTGTGACTGTGATTTATTCACGATGTCTGCTATTACTACTCTTGATGAAGCCAAAGATTTTTGGTCAAATGTGCAAACAGTGTGTGATGTAGAAAACAGAACAAAGAATGAACTTAAGCTTGTTGCTCAACAATTGGGAATTGCTGTTCGCTCTCATCATTCTAAAGATCAAATTGTTGACATGATTAATAAAAGCTTGTTTAATGTAACTCCTCCAGATGAGCAAACGCAGATTGAAATAGCTAAGTTACAGCTAGCCCTGCAGGAGGCTCGTGCTAAGGAGGCTGAGTTTCAGGCTAGTGCTAAGGAGGCTGAGGCTAAGGATGCTGAGTCTCAGGCTCATATTCAGGAGGCACAGGCACAGGCTCAGGCACAAATTGAACTTGCCAGGATTCAGGCAGACCATGAGTATCGCATGAAACAAGGTGGAACTGGATCATCTAGCTCTGATGATTTTGATGTGGCTAAAAATGTTAAACTTGTCCCTCCTTTTATTGAATCTGATTTAACAAAGTATTTTCAGTTGTTTGAGAGGGTAACTACAGGTTTTAATTGGCCCAAAAAGTATTGGCCAGTACTCCTTCAGAGTGTTCTCACTGGTAAAGCTCAAGTAACTTATGCATCTTTGCCTCAGGTCAATCTGATAATTATGATGTAGTTAAGAGCTTGATTCTTAAGGCCCATGAGCTTGTTCCTGAAGCCTATAGAGTAAAATTTAGGACAACTTAGAAGCAAGATAAGCAATCCCATGTTGAGTATGCAAAAATCAAAGAAGATCTGTTAGAGCAGTGGTTAAATTCTAAGAATGTGGATTCTGATTTTGATAAATTTAAGCAGATGATTTTCCTGGAGGACTTCAAAAGGTGTATTAATAATGATGTAAGCCTATATCTTGATGAGAAAAGAATAGATAATTTGTCTGATGCTGCAGTTTTAGCTGATGAATATGTTCTCACTCACAAGAGATATTCTAAAGAAAAAAGGAAAGCTGAGAGTAAGTACGTTGCCTCTACTCAGAGTACAGGTAACAGGAAAGAGAATAAAGATGTTTCTCAGGAAGAAAATACCAGCTCGACCTCTAGATTTCAGAAAAGTAAATGTACTTATTGTAGTAAGCTTGGTCATACTACGGAGAAATGTTTCAGGAGACAGTGTGATGTGAACAAAAAGGAGTCTTTAAATATTGGGTCAATTGGTCTAGTGTCCACCCTTGAGAGTTCCCAGAATTCTTTAACCGAGTTAACTGAACCTGCTTTGAGGGGTAAATTAAATTCTCATGATGAAGCTCCTCTTTTGAGCAGTAACGTGGGTGACACTCTCAAGAGTTCATGTGCTGATTTCCTGTCTGATAGTTTTGTCAGTCCTCTGGACAGTAATGATAGGAAATCAGTTAAAATATATCGTGATACAGGTGCTTGCCAATCCCTTATGCTGACCAGTGTTCTAGGCTCTAATGTTAATTCTTCTGATGAAACTGTAATCTTACAAGGTGTAGGGAATAATTACTTCTCTGTCCCTCTGTGCAGAGTGAATTTAGAGTCTGGTTTTGTTAATGGTTCTGTTATGGTTGGGTTGGTTGAGACACTCCCAACGTCATGTGTAATTATCTTACTTGGAAATGATATTGGTGGAAGTCAAGTGTGTCCAGCTCCTCAGTTGTCTAGTGAACCAGTGACTGCGACCCAGGATTGTGATATCCCTGAGGTGTTCTCTGCGTGTGCTATCACTAGGGCTAAGTCTAAAGTTACTGGTGACTTAGAGGATAATGATGATGATGATGATATTATCCTAGCTGACACTTTTCTCGCTAATTTGGACCACTCACCAGATGAGGTAGTACTCCTTAGTGTTGATAATTTGTCCCGTCAAGAGTTGGTTGAGTTGCAGGTTGCTGACCCTGAGTTGAAAGGTCTAGCTAACGCTGCTTGCAGTGAGGAAGAGTCAGCTGGTGCTTCTACTTGTTATTATATAAAGTCAGGAGTACTTATGAGGAAGTGGAGACCCCCAACAGCATCAGCCGACTGTGAATGGGAGGTTGTACATCAAGTTGTCATCCCTCGTGTTTGTAGGCAGGATATCATTCGAGTGGCTTATGATTCCAGTTTGGCAGGACACCTTGGAGTGAGGAAGACTGTGGCACGCATTTTGAAACACTTCTACTGGCCAAGTATCTTCAGAGATGTTTCCTGGTATTGTAAGTCTTGTCACACCTGTCAAGTTGTGGGGAAGTGTAATCAGACCGAAAAGGTTGCACCTCTAGTTCCCATTCCTCCTTTTGAGGCGCCATTCACCTGTGTGTTGGTGGATATTGTGGGCCCTCTTCCTAAGACTTCTTCAGGATTTTCTTATGTGTTGACCCTGATTGATATGGCTTCTCGTTATCCTGAAGCCATTCCACTTAGAAATATCTCAGCAAAGAACGTGGTTAAGGAAATGCTAGGGTTCTTCACAAAGTTTGGTCTGCCCATGGAGGTACAGTCAGACAGTGGAAGTAATTTCATGTCAAATGTTTTCAAGCAGTCTCTGAAAGAGCTGGGCATCACCCAAATCATGTCTTCAGCTTTCCATCCCCAGACCCAAGGAGCGTTGGAGAGATATCATCAAACACTCAAATCGATGCTCAGGAAATACTGTTTGGAACATCAGAAAGACTGAGATAAAGATCTTCCATTCGTTGTATTTGCCGCAAGAGAATCTCCAAATGAATCACTGGGCTTCTCACCCTTTGAACTACTGTTTGGCCATGAAGTAAGAGGACCCCTTAAGCTACTCAAGGAATGCTGGCTGTTGGAGGAAGATGACGTCAACTTGCTGGAGTATGTGATGAAGTTCAAAGAACGGCTGTCCTCTGCTTTACAGCTGGCGAGAGAGAATTTAGGAGCTGCTCAGGAGAAGATGAAGACTTGGTATGATAAGAAGTCCAGGTTACGCCACTTTCAGCCAGGAGATCACGTTTTGATTCTGCTACCGGTGCATGGGCAACCTCTTCAAGCCAAGTTTAGTGGTCCTTATTTCGTGGAGAAGAAACTCAGTGATGTCAACTATGTCATCGCCACACCAGATCGTAGAAAGAACAAGCAACTTTGTCACATCAACATGCTAAAGTTATATCACAGGCGGGATGAAAATAACCCAGTCTGCACTGTAGCTGTTCCACCCGAGTCTCCAAGTGAAGTTCTTCCATGCGGTATGAGCCTGAGTGATAGTTTGGGGAAGAATCCTGATATCATGAATGATCTCCAGACTAAGCTTTCTCATATAGCTCCCGAGGAAAGGTAGGAGTTTTTGGCATTACTGCAGGAGTACCCGCAAGTGTTCCGTGCCACTCCAGGAAGAACCACTGTGTTGATGCATGATGTCGATGTTGGAGACGCAAAGCCAAGTAGACTGCCTCCTTACCGTGTGAACCCAGTGAAAGTTCCTCTCATCCAGAAGGAGCTTGGCTACCTGTTGGACCACAAGATGATTGAGCCCTGTCAGAGCGAGTGGAGTTCTCCTGTCACTCTAGTCCCTACGCCGGGTGGGTCACAGCGGCTTTGCATCGACTACAGACGTGTTAATCAGATAACCAAAACAGACACTTACCCTCTCCCTCGCATGGAAGATTGCATAGACAAGATCGGAAAGGCTAGGTACATAAGTAAGTCTGATTTGTTAAAGAGATACTGGCAAGTACCTATTACTGAACGTGCTAGGGAGATCTCATGTTTTGTAACACTAGGAAAGACTTTTGCATGTTCTGTAATGCCATATGGTATGAAGAATGCACCAGCCACTTTTTAGAAGCTCATGAATGTTGTAACAGAGGGTTTGGCAGGGTGTGTTGTTTATATTGATGATGTATTAATCTTCAGTGACAACTGGAAAGATCACCTATGCCATGTCAGTAAACTTCTTCAGCGTTTGGTTCAGGCTAATCTTATAGCTACTTTATCAAAGTGTGAGTTTGGTCAAGCTAAAGTTCAGTACCTTGGGTACGTAATTGGTGATGGACACGTTGCACCACCAGGAGCTAAGGTTCAGGTTATAAGTGATCTTCCCAGACCTAAAAGTAGGAAAGAGCTACAAAGATATTTGGGAATGGTAGGTTATTACAGGAGATTTGTTCTTAACTTTTCAATTCTTGTATCACCACTTACAGACCTACTGAAAAAGGGAGTTAAATTTGTCTGGACCAAAAACTGTGAATCCTCTTTCAGTAAACTTAAATCTATCCTATTAAGTCAGCCAGTGCTCGCTACTCCAAATTTTGCTAAGCCTTTTAAGATGCCTGTTGACGCAAGTGATACAGGAGCTGGGGCTGTTTTGCTGCAAGAGGATGATCAGGGTATTGAACACCCTGTATCTTATTACAGTAAGAAGTTCACTCCACCTCAATAGAACTACTCAACTATTGAGAAAGAACTTTTGGCCTTGATTTTGGGTTTACAGCATTTTTCATTTTATTTGTGTTCTGGTTTTGATCCCATAGTCATTTATACCGATCATAACCCACTGAAATTCTTTAGTAAGTTTAAAGATAAAAATCAGAGGTTGACAAGATGGAGTCTACTTCTTCAAGAGTATTCACTAGACATACAACAAGTCAAGGGGAAAGAAAATGTTATTGCAGATTGCTTATCTAGACTTTAGACAGATTGTTTTAGAGTAATAAGAAATTTCCTTTGTAAATTTCTTTTTCTTTGTGGGGAGGTGTTACATAGCCCATGATTTCATCATCCTTTGTATAATTCTAATGTACAGTATGCTGCATGTTTGATCACGATTCGCCACGTGACTTCCATAGTGACCAGGCTTGCATGTTCTACCGCACTCCCCCCTTCTCCCCTTATAGTAGAGTAAGTCGTTCTTTCTGTTGTTCAGAGCAGGACTGTCAACTCTTCCTCCCCTGTACCTTCATTTCCGCGTCCTTCTTGCAAGTTGAATGAAGCTCTGCCGGCCCCTATATAATGAGCTCGGTCTCTGCATTAATTGCCACTTAGATCTACTCCTCATTTTGTTCGCATCTCTGTCCTCCCCTGTATAGTGTATTATTATTGTGAGTGCTCAGGAAGTCTCCAGCCATCTAGCTGCTGTATAATTTGAGTATAAGTGTTATTACCATTTTTCTTGTACTGTATAGCCTGAGGCGTTAATTCGCAGGCCTGGTAAGGTTTTTGTGATTCATGTAAAGTTTTTGCTGTCAGCCAATATTAATAATATTTTGTATCTGTAATAATATATCTTGCTTTAACTGAGCATTATCCGGTTTTCTCATTTATCAGGGCTGACTTAGATAAATTTGCTTTTGCTAAATTCATGTTAATAGAGGCTATTGCAGTTAACCATATATGTAACCTGTTTTACCATTACATTATCCTTATGAGTCCTGAATGTTTAGTTGTTAGTTTGAGCATTAAACTTTAACTTGTAATTTTACCTAACTCTTTTGTTTTGAACCTGGGACTTTGTGGGACAGTAGTGATTTTAGTATTCTAACCTGAAGTGTTCATTATCTCTCTCTGTTCCGTAACAATATATATATATATATATATATATATATATATATATATATATATATATATATATATATATATATATATGAGCCTCTGTGGTACAGTGGTAGAGGGTGCGTTTCGTACATGGGTGGGCCAGGGTTTGCGCCCCGCCAGGTTAATAAAATTTGGGAGTGTTCACCCGGCCATGTACTGCATTGGCGGACACAAGGGGTGCTGTGGTTCAACCAGTGTCACTTACTGTAAAGTATGCTTGCACCCAGTCGGCTTGCACGGGCCGATTACACTTGGTTCACAGACTACACACACATCCAAAGCCACTCCAACACTACAATTACACTTACAAGCACTTCTTACCCTACATACAATCTCTATCAGACAGCCTAATCCACTTGGTAGAGATACATTGGCTGTATCTCCCGACTTCGGTCGGGATAGGTCGGTCCTGCAATGGATACCCAAACGGCTGATGATATATATATATATATATATATATATATATATATATATATATATATATATATATATATATATATATATATATATATATATATATATTCTTTAAGTCTCTTCTTTCTACTTTACAGACTCCGCAGTATTCACATCGGCTAACGCAGACCACTGGGCACAAAGGAGTTATTTTTATCATCACTTCATAGTGTCTAGAGCACTGTTTCTCAGACTGGGAGCCACGGCAGGATTTTACAGGGCCATGGCGGGCTAGTGGAAGTAGTCAATCAGAATGTGCCTGTGTAATCGCACTTAAGAGGCCTCTTGCCATTTCCGCAACATATATATATATGTATCTGGTTTCCCCATCCTTCTATACATAAAAAGTATAATCCGAAACCAGTTGGATGTGGACCCAAGTAAGAGATGTGCGTTATCAGTGACTCAACTTCGAATCAGTCGACTGACTGAAAGCAGTGTCATCCATCCCATTGTTATGTAACAAAATATGCATTCTGATTGAAAGCTTTAAATATTGAAATAAATGGAGAGTATCAAAACAGCTTTTTCCATTATTATTTGTGAGGGGCTTGAGAAAAAACTGAAGGGGGGCCACAAGGATGTTAAGATCCCCCAAAATAGGGAATGCAATGAAAAATTTTGAGAAACACTGGGCTAGAGTCTCAGAAATCGGATTTACCATTCTCTTTCTCTCTCTCTCTCTCTCTCTCTCTCTCTCTCTCTCTCTCTCTCTCTCTCTCTCTCTCTCTCTCTCTCATTTCATTTCATCCATTCCAACAAAAATGCACACACAGTGCATCTAGGCTGTACTAATAAAACAAACAGAATCCCTCACAAAGCGCAATATCCTCACTTTAAAGCTAGTCAAAAGACTAAACATATGACCTAACCCTGTGACCTAGTTGTCAGACGGATTGTTCTCAGACCGAACTACTTAATTCTAGCCTAAGCCTTACCCCTTCTATTAAGTTTGTTTCCAGCTGGATCAACAGTATTTGAGCTTTGTCCTGTCACCTTAAAGTTTAACCCATATTTCTCAGAATCTGTTCTAATCATCCTTGCCTACTTTTCAGCCCTTCCATCAAGATTGGTTCAGGTAACACCAACTACAGCTGTTTGAATTACAGGATCCAACCTTTAGCCTTCCCGATGGTCTTGGCCTTGGCTTTGACTATTTTCCAAATCGATCACTTCATCCTTTCCGAAGTGTAAAACCTTTCACCAAGTTTGGTTTAAATTGGATCAACCCAATTTAAACTTCCATATAACCTCCATCTTTCATCCGTTTTTCCCAATGATTATGTCAAATTCTGGGCAAATCTGAACCATTCCATAAAGTTTGGTCCAGATCTGTTCAAAAGAGTTTATTTGATTCCTACACACACACACACACACACACACACACACACACACACACACACACACACACATATTCAACGCCTGCCTCGATTGGGGAGAATAGTGGATGGGGACGCCTTCTTAATTATCGATATTTTATCATGTAACAGTTATCATAGTCACATTCTTAGTCATATTCTACCCTGCAACCAGGTGTTTCAAAAGGCCCACACGTCGGCTGCGGTTTGCTTTCCCTAGACGCTTACTGTTTCGTCCTGTGTGTGTGTGTGTGTGTGTGTGTGTGTGTGTGTGTGTGTGTGTGTGTGTGTGTGTGTGTGTGTGTACAGCAGGTGGCACCCTTCTCACCACTGGCTTCCTATGTATGTCACCTCATCTGTACTCACCTCATATGATCAAAGGTCCGCCAAGAATCATTCCACCATCTACCATGAAAAACGTCATCAAACAGTGTCAGGTAATCCCCCAACACCTAATGATTCCATCTTAAGAATTGGTCAACCGGTCTCAGTCAGTGTTGCTTGACCTTTAAGTTAAAATTGATGCTATCGACATGAAGCCTTTTTGTCTAGGACTGGCCATGTGATGGAATATTTTAATATTAGTTTTGACAGCTTTCTTCTTAGGGTAGCATAATTCTTGATATTCAGTCACGTCAACCAATTTCTTTCCTCCATTCCCCTGCTACTAAGAAAGTTCATGATCATTTTCTTTTATTAGGGTTTTTGGATATAGGGGATCATTTTCTTTTATCAGGGTTTTTGGATATAGGCTGATGTACGAAGACTGAACCTACCTCTCTCTCTCTCAGTCCCAACTCCACACCTTCACCTCTCTCCTCTCACTCATCACCCTGTTTTCCAGCCTTCCCCTCCACCTTGTGGGTGGCAATGGTGTAATGAACATCACATCCAAACCGAAAAGGGAAAAACCTGAGCTGAGTGTCCAGGGAGGTCTGACTCTTGGATAAACTTGTAGATTTGCACTAATCTTAAGCTTTTTCTTTGCTTCCTCCGTATGCCTCCCACGTTCTATTCCCTCCCCTTCCTCAGTGGTCCCCCCCCCCCCACACACACTCACACACTCTCCCTTTTCCTTTACTTCGACTACGGCACTTTAACAGCGAAGGTCGTCAGCTTGTCCTCAATATTAGTCCTCCATATTTGAATCGAACTCATAACTACCGCATCTGAGGAAACAGTTATTATTAATAGCGATTTTTATATTTCACACACACACACACACACACACACACACACACACACACACACACACGTACGTTTGGTAAAAGTGGGAAAAGACCAGATTGAGATTATAAGTTAGGAAGTAAAACCCTACACATATCAGAAAGAGAGAAGGATCTAGGTGTGATTATCAGTAACAGACTATCTCCATCTGACCACATCAGTGAGAAGGTACAGAACATGTATACACTGCGTACAAATATGGGAATAGCATTCACATACCCTGGAGTATACATCAGTAGTCTGGAATCCTCATCTCAAAAAACACATATAAAACTGAAAAAGTTCAAAGGGCCACAACCAGATGGGTACCAAGCTTAAGGGGTCTCAGTTACGAAGAAAGACTGGAAAAACTGAATCTGCCAACACTACAGGAGAGAAGGAAAAGAGGAGACATGATTATGCTAGATAAATGCATATCAAGATAGGAGAAAATAGACATAAATGAATATATAACCTATGGGGAAGCATCAGCAAGAGGACACTGAAAAAAAAAAAAATGCATAAAAATAGAGGCGATTAAGGCGTAAGGAAATTTAGTTTCCCAAATAGGGTAATTGATCAGTGGAATGCACTACCGAATGAAGGGATTTAATCCCCAACCTAGGCAACTATGGTCATATAGCTTAGTTAGGTTACAGGAGCGGGCTACCACTCCCGGCACGGCTCTAGCACTAAGCCACCGTGCCCCCACTACCGGATGAAACAGTGTGTGTCAAAGCGATTCATAAATTTAAGATGTATGATGAAAATGGTTTAAGACACGGGACAGCACGAGCCTGACTCATTCCTGTAAAGAGACAATTAGGTAATAACAATTAGGTAGATAAGAACTATTCTAACCTCCTTCTCCCCCCCCCCCCTCTCTCTCTGTTCTGTACTATGTTCACTCTATTCTAATCTGAGATGCTGTTACAAATACTAATCGTTTCATCAGGAGTTTGGTTGAGGCATTAAGACATTGAAAACTTTGGTGAAGGTGGGGGCTGTAACGTCAGGGGTGGGTGCTTAACATTATTAGGTCAATTTGTTATTAAATGGTTTCTTCACCGAGTTCCACACTGCTCGTGAAGGTGTGGGAACAGAAGAGAGAAGTGGCACAGGGAGGGGGAGAAGGACCTAGGGAAGAGGAAGAAGGGATTTGAGAAATATTTTCATACTCTGGGAGAATGTTTTTGCCATGGAATGTTCCAGGTTTCTTCAAGCTTCAAAACTGTTTCAGAGCAATGTGAACTGCGACTTGAGAGCAGGCTCAGTGACGCGGCGTTCTCACGAGTACTGCTAATGGAAGGATAACGTGGCATGGAGGTGGTGGTGCAAAGTGGCTGTGGAGGCTGGGAGGGAAGGGGGAGGCAATGCTTACACATTATTTTCTGAGGTGTTGAGACCTCGTTTAGGTAAGCGGATAATTACCTACCTGATTTCAGCATACAGAAAGTGTACGACGATATACGATAGCACGCGCGCACGCACACACGCACACACACACACACACACACACACACACACACACACACACAGAAAGAAAAGACAGTGTAGAAAGAGACAGACAGGCAGACAGACAAACAGAGAAGACACACAGACAAACACAGACACACAAACTGTCAGAGAGACAGGGACAAACAGACAGACAGGGAGAGAGAGAGAGAGAGAGAGAGAGAGAGAGAGAGAATAATGTACTCGAGAAGTGAGCCAGCGTCTCCTCGTTATGAAGGAAGTGAGGAAGAAAGTTCTTTTTATTGTTCTAGTGACTTAGATCATAAAAAAATAAAAAAATAAATGTAAATGCTGGATTCATCGCTTTGTCTTATGTTAATCCTGTGGAACAATCCCATAATCCCATAGTAATATACACCCTATACATTTTTTTCCCCTTTTTTGAGACAGTATTTACAAAATTCAGTGAGCAATGCCCATGAAATATAACTACAATACATGTCATATTATATATTCTGGGGATGTTTAGTATTTGCAGAAGTGATGGCAAAGCCCAGAGCATACACAATTCTCAGGGCCCATAAACACAAAAACTTTTCTGGGGAAAGCAATGTCTGAATCGGTTTGGAGGTGGCCTGCAGTCCTAATGGATCCAGGTTCAAATCTGTGCTGAGGTGGGGAGCAGATAAGAATCAGAATTTCATCATGCAGACTTTACTGATCTACCAGAAGACCTGCTGACAGGTCGTAAAATACCCCCTGTATGGGAGCCCCACCGTGTATTTAATATCAGTGCTGGGCAGGTGCGCAAACACTTATGCACAAAGTGCAATAGCGCACCCTTGCGCTCCGATGATATCGTTTGCGCATCACGCACCGCACGAGACCATGCGCAATCTTGCGCTTGCGCACATGAAAAGGCAGGTACGCAAGCGCAAACTTAGTTGCGCTTGCACAACTAAATTTGCCCTTGCGCATCTGCCCTGTGGATTGTGCACTGTGCAATCCAAGGGACACGTGGTCTTGGCACTTTCCCGCATGGCTGGACAATGGATGGGGGAGGCTGGGGCGGGTTGGTGGCAGCGTTGCCATATCCGAACGAAATTATGCTAGGGCAATGAAAAAAATTATGCTAGATTGAGCAAAATTATTCCAAGTAAAAAACGAATTATGCTAACTTGAAGTTAAATGATAAAATTCTATATTTGTTCATGTTACATATTAATGATGTATTGTGTTTACTGCGAAAATATTTAATTGAACCCTACATAAGAGAATACATTTCTCTCTCTCTCTCTCTCTCTCTCTCTCTCTCTCTCTCCTAGCCTTGATGACACATAACTTTAGCTGAATAGAAACATTGCTCTTGCACCACTTACAGAAAGCTTTGTTTTTCCAATATCGATGAGCAACTTTCAGCCAGCCATTCTGGGTGAAAAGTTTGGTTGTAACTTTTTTTACTAGCTTCTTTTTTCTTCTCGGGTACGTCAGAATCATGGTCACTGCTATTCAGGAATCACTGCCAAATGAAGCTTTTGAAGTACTAGATCCTGGATCCTCTTCACAAACTTTCTTCCTCTTGCTCGACATCGTGAAATAGCTAGGTTACTGCATGGAGTGATAGTCCACTACTGGTGTAACTTTTTTTTTTTTTTTTTTTTTTAATCAAAGAATGGCAGTCAACTGCCTCATGGTTTCTCATAGACGGTTGGCTGAGCTACAGAGTACTCTCATAATATTGTTCTTAAGGTATCAGTATGGCAACACATTCATTCGCCAATCAGCTACCCGCCCAGCTCTCTCTCTCTCTCTCTCTGATTTATAGTTTTTATAAAATTATTCCCAATTTATTCCATTCCATTCTAAATTATGCTAGAATTATGCTAAAACTTGTAATATGCTAAAAAATATTACAGACTCGAAAGTTTGATCAGAATTATGCTAAAAAAATAAAATTATGTTAGATATGGTAACACTGGTTGGTGGGGGGAGGCGGGAGGGAAGGGGGTAGTAGCATTTCTTAATATGCTTCAACAGAGATAATGTAATTTTAATATTTTTTAAATTATTATTATTAGTAAATAATAATAAATATACATTATTTATTAAGATTAGCATACGCAATTCCTTACAAAAACCATTAAAACATATTCAAATCAAATATCCACAGCCTAATAATTTATTAGGCTGTGGATATTTGATTTAAACACTGTTTTCATGATTTTTTATTTTTTGTAACGAATTACATATGCTATTGTATATCTATATTGAATTATTAAATAAATTTTCTTGACGACGAGAGAGAGATTTTTTTCATTCATTCATTGCCAGACGCCATGTATCCCAAACGGGGTGGCCAACGGCTTAGAGTTAATTGTTTTACAGGGAGGGGCACTAATCCTCCACTAACCCCACTTGACAGGTAGGGATTCTGAGAGAGAGAGAGAGAGAGAGAGAGAGAGAGAGAGAGAGAGAGAGAGAGAGAGAATAAATACGAGAATGACAAAGGAACGTCCCTTTGAGTGAGGAGATAAGGCATAAACTTCGTCCCTCTTCTCTCTCTTATTCTCCATTCCTTCCCTCCTCTCTCTCTTATTCTCCATTCCCTCCCTCCTCTGTCGGAGAGAGAGAGAGAGAGAGAGAGAGAGAGAGAGAGAGAGAGAGAGAGAGAGTTGATGATACAGTAATCATGTGATCTTTGCCAATGCCTTGGTAAATATAGGCTGTTTTTCCTGGACAATGACCTACTGTACCTCCGTCACCACGGGTGGTGGGCAGGTTGCTAATTTAGTCTATCTATCTATCTACTGCCAGATGCCTCAATCCCGTTCGGGGTGGCCACAAACAAATCTCCTCCACGTCGCCCTGTCCCACGCCATCTCACTGCCCCGCTCCCAACTCATCCCCCCCCCTCTCTCATATACCTCTCCACCCCATCCCTCCATCTCATCCTCGGCCTCCCCCTCCCTCTTCCCCCCTCCACCTCACTCACATACACTCTCTTCGTCAGTCTTTTACCCTCCATCCTCTCCACATGGCCAAACCACCTCAGTGTATTCCTCCTAACGCTTCCTGTCACATCCACATCGACACCACAATGCTCCTTTATATCCTCATTTGTCAGCCTGTCTCTCCATGTGACTCCACAGACTCCTCTTAAATAAACTCATTTCCACTGCTCTCACTCTTGACTTGTCTCCTTCCACCAACGTCCAAGCTTCACTTCCATACATTAGAGTTGGTATCACAATACTGTCATGTAGTAACTTTTTCACTTCCATGCTCACTTCCCTGATTCTTATCACTGCTTTCAAGGAACCAGCAACCTTTCTTCCCTGCTGTACCCTTTCAAGCACTTCACCTTCCAAACCTCCATCCTTACTCATCACACTACCCAAATACTTAAACGTACTCACATTTTCCATTTCCTCACCATCCAACCTCGCTGTACATTCACTGACTTCATCTCTCTCAAAGACCAACACTTTACTCTTCCCTACATTCACCTTTAGATTCTGATTCTTACGCACTCTCCCAAACTCATCCACCAAGCCTTGCAGCTCTTCTTCGTCTTCACTCAACAACACAGTATCATTTGCAAACAACAGTACAGGGAGTTTCCAAACACTCTTCTCTCTCACCAGGGCCACTCCGACATCCACTACCCTACCTTGTACCCCTTTTATTACCCCATCCATGTACAGATTGAACAACCATGGAGACAGGACACATCCCTGTTTCAACCCAACCGTCAAAGAGAAAAATTCACTCAGTTCACCATCCACACGCACTGCAGCTTTAGCACCATCATACATACTCTTCACAGCATTCAACAACTTCCCATCTACTCCATATATTCTTAATACTTTCCACAATCCTTGTCTATCCACCCTGTCACATGCTTTCTCCAAATCCGTGAAAGCCGCATACAACTTCTTTCCCTTCTCTAGAAACTTTTCCACTACAGATCTAAGAATGAATATCTGATCTACACAACCTCTTCCCTTCCTAAAGCCTCCCTGTTCTTCTCCAACTAATTTCTCTGTTCTTTCTCTAACACTGTCAATAAGTATCCTACCATACACTTTTCCTATTATACTAAGAAGACAGATGCCCCTATGATTACCAATATATATTTTACAGCAATTCCCACAAATATATGCAAATGATTTGCACTAGCGCTTTGTGACATTGCACAAGCTAAATATTAGATTGTGCTCTTGCGCAAATTACAAATAATAGAAAGTAATAATAATAAATAAAAGTAAGTAGGTATGCTGTTTTTTTTAAATATCTCAATATTTGTCAGTAATTCCCAAAACTATATGCAAATGGTTTGCGCCTGCGCACTGTGACATTGCGCTAGCTAAATATTTGTCAGATTGCGCATTTGCGCTTGCACAAGGTAGTGAACTGTGGATTGCGCTTTGCGCTTGTCCAAGGTCCTTCTTCGTTTGCACTGCCCACCACTGTTCAATACGGACTTTGGTGTCAGCACCAGAGTGATGACATGTCGAAGTGTATGACATGGAGGAGGATTACTGGGCTGTGAAGCCTATGCCCAATGATGAAAAGAAAAAAAAAAAACTGATAATGGTAAAAGTGCATACACCAGGGCTACTCAATTACTTTCGGGGTAGGGCTGGATTATGAAACTCAGACTGACAGAAGGGCCATACAGGTATATCTCAATGTACGATACCCCTAGATGCTATAGCCTGGCTTAGTGATGGGGGTAGAGATACCACCATACCCCACCTAACGATGGCCAAACTCCAGTTTAACGATGGGTTTTGATTGTTAAAAATCGACTTTGATATTTTATACTATTGTGTTTAGGTTGATTTAAAAACTGTTTTTAGATTTAGACTGACATGTTTTAGTTATAGGTAGGGTGAACATTGTCATTTTGGGGTACAGTTTACTATGGTCCTTCCAATTTATCTAAATCGTTTAGGCATTGTCCCTCACGGGACTTCCCCTATGTGCGACGTTGCCACAGTTTCTACTGGGCCAATTATCATATTAGAGACAAGGATTAACCCTCACTCCCAGCTCTCTCTCTCTTTCATCTCTCTCTCTCTTTCTCCTTCTCTCTCTCTCTCTCTGCATATAAAATCAACATTTTATGGAGATTTATTTCTATAAAAAATCTATATGATTTTATGAATTATTAGAATATGAAGAAAAGCCTCCTGACTTCGTCTGTCTGTCTGTCTGTCTCTCTCTCTCTCTCTGCATATAAAATCTACAGTTTATGGTGATTTATTTCTATAAAAAGTCTATACGGTTTTATGAATTATCATAGTTTGTTCTGGTGACTTTTGTGTAATGCAGGCTTGATTGAAGGAAGAGCAAATTCGTCTGACTGTTACTTCACTCACGTTGATGGCCTTTGCTGTTCGAGCAACAGCTTTTGAGGGATCAATTACAGGTCTCCTGTTTGCCTTCTCTTCTAAAAAATACTTATTTACACTGTAAATAAGTTCTTTTTCTCGACTGTGGAGCAGACGAGGGCGAGTAGTAAGGGTAGGAGCTTATCTTTTAATGACAGTCAGAGAAAGTGACCTGCGGATTGACACCTGACCTACCCTCACTGACTCAGCTACAAGCGCGACAACGTTGGAAAGCAACGTTGCCAAGTGTTGAGGTATGTATAAAAAGTCACTGTTATTTTTAAAAACAATAGGCATTTTCTTACACTATATAGCCATATAAGAGAATTTTTTATATATATACTGTAAATAAATTTCATTTAGAAGTAGTATGTAGCTGACATGAGATAGAGATGTGTGTTTTGGTACAGACTCGGCAGCGTCGCTCGAAGGGGAACTCCCATGAGGGACAACGCCCAAACGATCTGGATAAATTGGAAGGACCATAAGTTTGATTCGTTTCCAGACTTTTTGTACATTATATTTGACGATTTTCAAATTTTATTTGTTGGTTTTAATGAGTTATTTACAGATATTAGGCCATGGTTAGCTTCTTTTACAGCTGTTAGGCTTTTTAGATTGGCTTTTAGCTTGTTTTTGGACTCATTTGGGTGGGTTTAGGACATGGTTGGGGGAGAAACACAAGAATCAAAAACACATCCCTATACTTAACATCTTATATCTACCCTGAAATACGATACCCCACCTAACAATGGCTTTTTACTTAACCAATTGCTTAGTAAAACTGTGGTATGCCTGTACATTTCTTTTATTTCCATTTTTCCCCTCTAAACTGATTGGTGGAAAGAAAAAGAAAGCCAGACTGTATGTTAAAAAAATGCCAGATATCAAATAAATATGTTAGGTTTTTCTCTCTAGATTGGTTTTAAATCCTCTTGATTTAGTAGAAATTGCTAAACTGACAACACTGCTTCCATCACCAAATAATTCTGGTGAATGGAATATTGTAACGATATGAAGTTTATTTACTTATTCATTTATTTTCATTCTTCTGAGTCTATCAAAGGGCCAATTAAAAACAACCCAAGGACAGGATTTGGCCCACAGGTCAGCATTTAAACAGCCCGGATATACACAGATGCAAAACAACTGTTAACAAACAAACAGCATTTTGTTATGTGCTACTAAACAAGGAGGTCTGCATATAACATGGCTTTGTGGGTGATTAACTGCAAGAAAATTACATTATAATTTATTATTATATAATATGTACAAAGTAATGAGAAATCTTACAAAAATGGAATTATGCATTTGGGATGTAAGTACTTATTAACCAAGGACAGATATCTGTGGAGGCACCACAAATGAACTGTGAGAGGTAACCCAACCTGTTGTCAAAGCAGTGTTGCCACACATACAATAATTATCATATGTTAACAATAGTATTGCCTCTGGAACGATGTACGATACCATTTTCTATTATCGTACGGTTTGTACGATAATTTCAGGTTGAAAGCTAGCATGGCAGTATATTTTGTGGCCACACATTCTAATGCTGAATGTGAAAGAGTATTCAGCAAGGTTAATCTTCTGAAAACCAAGCTAAGAAATAGGATACAAACCAAAACTGTAAATGGAGGTTTTCTTTCATTAGAATGCCTAAAAAATTCACGAGGGTCATGTGTCAAATTTACTCACTGTAAAGATTTACTTGCACGCATAGCTAATCATGGAGAGTTGTTCCATAGTTTGACAGATGAGGATCTTAACTCTTAAATACCGAAGCACGTCAATGTACGTGTTGGCCACTTTAGCCCTCTCAGTCTAATCATGTCAATATAGTGCGCCTTGTAAAAAAACTGCCTGCACATTGTTCTGCCCTGATTGTGACGTATATCCCTTCAAGCCAATGAGAACTAACTCCTCCGGCCTTGGGTTGGGTGATCTGGCCACTCTGGGGGCAGGGGGGGGTCACCCCCCCTCTCAGCCCACCCATTGCCTGAATGTTTCATCTGTCACGTAATAACCCTCTCTGAAGACCCTTCCACCCCTCTGAACGCCCCAATAGGACGTTGTTAAGGTGGTACCACTCTTAAGTGGCAGTTTGGGTGGGGCACAAACCTCTGTACAATGTTGCCACGTGTTCCATACCCGCTATGTGAACGGCTCTGATATATGTAATGGGCATCACAATAAGATAAACACATAAGAATATAATGGTAACGCAAGTATTATAATATATGAAAGAACAGTAAACTTATTATGCATAAAATATTTATACGGCAATACAGAAACGTGGCATGAATATTTTAGTGTTGCTTAAAAAAGAGTAGTCAATTTTACTGGCTGTTACCGTATTTCTGGGGTTGGTAATAATGTCACAATTATGATTATAAGATAATGTGCAGGAATATAAGCAAAAATATGCCAATTTCTTAGTAGAAAAAATATATATACATTAAACCCTCGTGAATGGCAACACCCACACACACCCAGTCCGACCTGGCCAGAACTTCCTCTATCGTAGGCCTGTTTGGGGACACCTCTTAAAAAACAATGCACCAAGAGTTTTACCTCCTGGGTGGTGTGGAAATAAAGTCAAATTTACAATATGTAGGCTACTATTGCGGACAGGAGTTCTTAACCACCCTCGTCCAGCCAACCTGTGTATGTGGCAGCGTAGCATTCACGAGCACAGAAGTTGCCTTCGATGCATTTCTGTCGAAAAATATTCCTTCAGCTTTGGTCTTGTGCTAATGGATAAACCAATAATAATATTTACTTTGAAGGTTTGACTCTGATAACACGAATATATCATACTGATTATTTAATAACTTGTTTCTCGTATAGAGCCAAGCAAGTGATAAATATGTATATTTGGTTCCACTCCACGACTTCCTGTAGGTCTGAACCAGCGAACACAATGTGAACAAGTTCGAAGCATTCATTTGTTAACAGGAGAGAGAGAGAGAGAGAGAGAGAGAGAGAGAGAGAGAGAGAGAGAGAGAGAGAGCGTGTATGGTGGGTGCCTGTGAATTTTGGAATGAGGTGGAGGCAGACTGGCGCAGGGAAATACAAGGGATGAGAAACCCTGGATTCCTGTGATCCATTGAAAACAGGCCACAGTATGAGTATTTCTTCCATCAGTCACTAAAACTTGCCTTTCTTTGTGATTATATATATATATATATATATATATATATATATATATATATATATATATGTATAGGATTGCTTTCGTTGGAATAATGAATTAGGAGATAAATGCTGTTGATTTAACAAAAAGCTGTGCTTAAGAAAGTAATTTGCCTCTCTGTCCAGAGAGAAATATCCAGTTAATGAGAAAAATACTTGTGAGATCGCCAAAAATCTCCAGGTGCCAACCACCAGAGAGAGAAAAAAATACGAACATAAGGCATCTAACAGAAGTTACGCGGCCTGCCAAATTATTTGACAAAGTCAACTGGCGTTACCCAGAATAAAACCCATCTTTCATTTTGTCCGACGAGACGTTATCCTGGGATAAATAAACTCCTTCGTCATCAGCGAAAGGAAAAATTCCCTGTTTAGCTTGAGCACCATATTTACTCATATCGCATAAAATCATGTGTATGTAGCCGGAATGAAGCCCCTTATCTACGGCCTGGCAAACTCCCTGTAAAGAGTACCCGGTACTATTTTCTATCGACAGACTGAGTTAAGCGGTGAGACTCATCTTTCGTGTAAGGTAATCCACCCCGCCTCTGTGTGTGTGTGTGTGTGTGTGTAATTCACCGGGTCGGTCAGGATCACTTGATGGTCGTGATCGTCAGCTTTTACCCTCCCGGAAGGGAGCTGAGAGCTCATATAGTCCGATCTAAGGGCAAGGCTGTGACCTTCACACACGCACACACCCGTCCCCTTGCTCAAGGGGGACAGTAACCACCCACTTCGTCAGTGAAACTTTTCGCAACCTGAGCGAGGCGCGAACTCCCGTCCACCAGTTGGCAAGCGAGAGCGTTACCACTGCACCAGCGAGCGGTGTGTGTGTGTGTGTGTGTTGAATTGAGAGTCATCTGACTTGTGGAGCATGATATGCGGATTGGTAGGTTGGTAACTGGGTGGGTGGATTGGTTAGTGTAGGCTGGTTGTTTCACAGGCGGACTAGGTGGAGTGAGTGGGCGAGAGGGAGGGAAAGGGTTGTTGGGCTGGTTAAGTGGGGTGGAGTGGGGTTCGTGCATTGTTTAAGTGAGGTGGGTGGTGGGGCTACCTGTAGGACAAGGCAAGAGACGGATTTGTGTCGTCCTACTTTTGAGACATACTGTATTGAGTAAGGTTGTGGATATGTGCGTTGATGGGTGGGTGTGTAGATGGATGAACGGATTGTGGGAAAACAGGCCACTGGGATTAGGTGAATTGAGTTAATGTCCGAGTTGGGAAAATCGGTCCACAAGGGATATTATTCTGGAATAATGCTGAAGTATGTATATATATTCAGTGAGTTACAACAGGTCCATCGAGCAATACGTCTGTTGGTTAAGAGGTCTGTGTTTCAACTGCACGCATCAGTGGGTGATATAACCACGACGGATAACAGGTTTATGGGGAAAATAGATTCATTGTGAAAAATACATCCATGGGTATACGACCATGTAGGAAACCTGCATTCATAGAGAGATTCAAGGTCGAGGGAAAAATTGGTCCGTGGGGAGAAAATACATCAATGGGGAAAATTAGTTTGGGTGAAAATAGGTTACGTAGGGAAGTAGGCGTCTTAGAAAAAAAAAGTCATTAAGGAAAATAGGTCCACAAGGGATTGTGCTCCTAGTGGTGAAAATGTCCATTGATAAAAATATTCATGGGGTGAAAATAGGTCCATAGGGGCATACACGTAAACACACATGGAAATATTTAAAATAAATGGGACCTAAAACATCCAACTTTTAACAACGACCGTTGCCTGGAATTAGCCTTACCACTGCACAGTGCACACCTTGCACCAAACAACCATTAGCCAGACCCTATTACCACTTCGTCATCCAGTCATTATATTTCATAATTTACCTTCATTTAGCCATTTAAGCATAGAAAGCCAACCGAAACGAAAGGAAAAATCCCTGTTTAACTGTGTTGAGCACCTCATTTCTCCACCTCATTCCTCTAAAATTAACGGGCACCCGATACTCTCTCTCTCTCTCTCTCTCTCTCTCTCTCTCTCTCTCTCTCTCTCTCCTTTTAACAAATGAATGCTTCGAACTTGTTCACTGTGTGTTCGCTGGTTCAGACCTACAGGAAGTCGTAGAATGGAACCAAATATACATATTTGTCACTTGCTTGGCTCTATACGAGAAACAAGTTATTAAATAATCAGTATGATATATTCGTGTTATTAGAGTCAAACCTTCAAAGTAAATATTACTATTGCTTTATCCATTAGTACAAGACCAAAGCTGAAGGAATATTTTTCGACAGAAATGCATCGAAGGCAACTTCTGTGCTCGTGAATGCTACGCTGCCACATACACAGGTTGGCTGGACGAGGGTGGTTAAGAACTCCTGTCCGCAATAGTACATTATAATATAAAAGAAAATAACCAAAATGTATCCTAAAATACCACAGACGAGAGAGAGAGAGAGAGAGAGAGAGAGGGGGGGGGGAAGGCAGGGGCAGTGTTGAGTGCAACTGAGTGAGAGATGGAGGAAGGGAGGGAAGGAAGGAGGGAGAGAGTGATTGAATGAAAACAAATCATGGTGCCACAACAGTGAGGTCATCTGATGCCATATGTAAAACAATATTATTTTTAAATATAATTAGATATAATAAAAACGAAATAAAGAAATGAAAGCACAAGTTTATAAGTCACTCATAAAAGAACAAAATTCCCAAGGGTGACGCACATCTCCCCCCAGGAGAGAGAGAGAGAGAGAGAGAGAGAGAGAGAGAGAGAGAGAGAGAGAGAGAGAGAGAAGGCAGGCCAGGGGCAGTGTTGAGTGCATTGTCAAGCTGAGGGAAAGATAAAGGGAGGGAAGGAAGGACGGCGAGAATGATTCAGTGAAAACAAATCAAGGCGCCGCAACACCGAGGTCATCTGGCGCCATATGTAAAACAATAATATAATAAAAAACAAAATAAAGAAATGAGAGCACAAGTTTATAAGACATAAAAGAAACAAAATTCCCTAGGGTGACGCACATCTCCCCCCAGGAGAGAGAGAGAGAGAGAGAGAGAGAGAGAGAGAGAGAGAGAGAGAGATCATGGGTATGGAAAACGTGGCAACTTGCTCCACCCAAACCGCCAGTTAAGAATGGTACCACCATAGCCGAAGTTTACCCCTCCCCCAACCATGAGGCCCATTCCATCCCCCTCCAGACCCCCACCTTCCCCCCCTACCTTGTATACCTGTACCCCTCCCTCCCTTTCTGCCCCATACTACCCTCCTACCCCCAATAAACCATCCTGTGATAGCGAGCACGCAGCTTGGCTTGCTCTCCCACCCCATGCCTTCCCTCCCTCACTTCCCCCACCCCCAACACATGTACACGTCTTTATATGTATTGCCTCGATGTTTTTTTATCCTGTGCCTTTTCGTACCTGAACATAATAAATGCGTCTCTGTATACTATTCTATACATGCAAACACAGGCATTTGAGCCCAAGCCCCCCCACCACCACCCAGCCCCCTCCCCCAACCATCACCCCTCCACCTCTATATAGTAAAGACATGTACATTTTCCCTTTTCCCTTGCATGCATCTGCAACAATATTGAACAGTATTCTATTTTCCTTCATGGCAATATGAACATATGGTGTTTCTGAAAGTTTCTGAAGTACTATGAGGCACTGCAGGATTACTCCCCGTACGTGAATTATCTCCCCACACCTGCTTGCATGGTTGATATGCTAAATCACATAGATTTTGTTTCAACTAGCCAAATTGGTTGTTACCGTAAATGATATCCCATGGTTCAATGTACCCATTGTGGGCCTTCTCCCCGATCAAATTTTATCTCCCCACACGTACATACACATCTGTTTTCATAGTAGTTGGTCAAGAGCAAACTAAAGTGCTTTACTTTGATGAGAAAAGATGGTTTTATCCAACCTCCATACCTCCAAACCTTCTTCCCACAGGGTACTTTATCTCCCCAAAAGCAAGTAATCTCCCCACACCCCAAAACATCTGTTCTCGGGCTTGACATGACAGATGATATTGCAATGACCTATTTCAATAATAGAAATACTTAGTTATAAAAACTCTGGGGGCTTTTGAAAATTCTGGGGGGTAACTTTTTTTTTTTTCTTTCAACTTTGATCCTCGATTGTGCTGTAACCATTAGGCCTAGGGGGTTGCCGATCACGCTGTCAGGTGTGTAAATTCTTCCTCTTTAGCCAGAACATATTGATTTTCCCCTTGGTGAAATCGAAAAAACACCCCCAAATTCCGGCTCCAGTGGCAGACAAGCCAGATCGAATTGCGGTACTTAGGGGTTAAGGGATAATGTAATTGTCTATTTTTCTATCTACATCCCGACGCCCTAATCTCGCAAAGGATGGCCACAGACAAAACGCCTCCAAGTCGCTGTCACCCACCATTTGCCTACTCTCCTCCCAGCTCACTCCCCCCTCTCTCATATACCTCTCAACTTCATCCTTCCACCTCATCCTCGGTCTTCCCCTCCCTCTCCCTCCCTGCACCTCATCTACACACACCCTCTTAGTCAGTCTTTCATTCTCCATTCTCTCCACATGTCCAAACCACCTCAGTGTATTTCTCCTAATCTTCTCAATCACATCCACTTCCACCCCATAACGTTCCTTCACTTCTTCATTCGTCAACCTGTCCCTCCATGTCACTCCACATGCTCCTCTCAAGTAACTCATTTCCACTGCTCTCACTCTTGACTTGTTCCCCTCAAGCAAGGTCCATGCCTCGCTTCCATATGTCAGGGTAGGGATCACAATACCTGTACTATCAGTGACTTTTTAACTTCCATACTCACCTCCCTATTTCTCATCACTGCTTTCAGTGAACCAACAACCTTCCTTCCCTGCTGTACCTTTTCAAGCACTTCATCCCCAAAAGTTCCATCCTTACTCATCACACTACCCAAGTACTTGAATGCACTCACATTCTCCATACCCTCACCATCCAACCTCACTGTGCATTCTGTGACTTCATTCCTCTCAGACACCATAACTTTACTCTTGTTTACATTAACGTTTTCCTCTTCCTACACACACTCCCAAATTCATTCACCAAACCTTGCAACTCCCATTCATCTTCACTCAACAATACTGTATCATCAGCAAACAGCAACACCGGAATCTTTCACATCTCACCCTCATTCATTAGAGCCACCCCCACATCCACTGCCCTACCTTGCACCTCCTTTACAACCCCATCCATGTATATATTAAACAGACATGGAGACATCACACAACCCTGTTTCAGTCCCACATTGAGGTCAAAGAACTCACTCAACTCACCACCCACTCGCACCGCAGCCCTAGCTCCTTCGTATATACTCTTCACAGCATTCAACAATTTCCCCTCCACTGTAATTGTGATCACTGAAAATACTTTTTTTTATTGGTCTTACAGAGTTATTATCTGCAAGAGGAAGCACATTTCTATGAATTATCTATTTAAGTTCTATGGACTGCATTTTGCTGCTATACTCCATTTCACCGGGTCTGGCACCATCAGTGATGTCCTCAACACCTATAGCATTGATAAGGCTCCTCGGCACTGGATATACCTTTTTGTATTGCTTTATATAGGTTCTCAAGGTAATATAATAGAGGATTACCTAGTGCAGAGGATTTACATCGACAGTACAGGCACTGAGGACATCACTGATGGTGCCAGACTCAGTGAAAATGAGAATAGTTTACCAGACAGCCATAGATAATGTTAAACCTATCCCGTAAAGGGGTGAGCGTAAATTCTGGCTGTGGCGCGTAACTCTTGCTCGAGAGTTTTCAGAACAGTCGCGTAGAGATATTTTACTTCTGACACTCATAGGAAAGTTACTATTCATCATAGAAAACTCACTTTGGTCTCATTTTGAAGATGAAGACTTTTGCTCTGTCGTACATTGTTCAAAAAGACAATATAAACACTCAATCCTCGTAAACCGCGTGTTTATAAACCACGGATTCGTAATCCGCAGCAAAGTGGCTGTCAGACTGCCAACACCCTTAAACCGCTGTTAAGTCACGAAAATCGCGGATCTAGGCACCGAAGTGGGCCTTTTCCGAGGAGAATCGTAAACCGTGGCATTCAATTTGATAACTGCGACCTAACAACCAATCACCACCCGTCCTTGGTGGCAAGTGTGCATACTAATGCCACCATGATGTTGTTGTTCTGCCCGCCAACCCGCACAGTACAGAGCATCACTGTGCGGTACGAGAGCTACCTGCCTTTTTTTGTGCACTTTGCCCCCACCTCCTACCTTCCATGTCCCCTCCCGAACCTCCAAAGAAGCGCTCTAAGCCCTGTGGCATCAAGAAGCAGCTGCCGTTGTCGTACAGTCAACGTTTGGAGCTCATTTGTCATGTTGAGAAGGGAGAGAAGTTTGTAAGCCTGGTGAAAGAATATGGAAGGAACGAGTCGACCATAAGGACGATCTACAAAACCAGGGAGAAACCAAAACAAAACCAGGCAGACTTTGAGGGCTTCCTGAGGGAGGCTGAGGAGCTGGAAAAGGGAGAACAGCATGAGGGAGCACACCCACCTCATGCTGAGAGGTTCTAAGTTCTTCCCAACACCATCCCACTTCATTCACTTAAGCAATATCGTCATAGGATTAAGGTGAGATCCCTTAACCTTGCTTATTTCTATTAAATACATGCACTGAATATTCGTAAATTTGTATGTTTGTGTTTGATGGTGCCTAGATAGGTGTAGATAGGGTGCTTTGGGGGGTAGTTGGCCAAAATCCAGACCCTAATTAATTTTTCACATGAGTTATTATCTATAAACCGCGGAATTTGTAATCCGCGGCAGTGGTCCAGACCCAAATTGCCGCGGTTTACGAGGATTGAGTGTACCAAATAAAATGCAAAAAAAGTGAGTAGAAGTTAGCTGACATGCTAAAGAGTTACATTCCTTTAAAAAAATATTCGCCCCAAAAAAACTATTCAAGAAGTAATAATATTTTTTACTTCAATACGTAGCAGAATAAATTTCCTTTCCAATAATGCATCAAATGATGAGGTGAAAGAGAAAGAGATTGTCCAGGTGCTTGAGGATGCGAAAGTGGATGTATGTGGAATAACTGAAACAAAATGGAGAGGAGAAAGTGTGAGAGAATGGGAGTATGGATGGGGTATATGTGCAGGAGTAGGTGAGAATGAGAGGGCAAAGGAAGGAGTATGTATAGTTGTGAGTAAAAGATGGAAGAGGAGCATAAGACAGTATGGATCAGTTGGATCAAGGATTGTGTGGGTAAAGTTGAAAGTTGGAATACAAATGTGGGCGATTGTGTGTGTGTATGCGCCAACGTAAGATCGTGCTAGAAGAGTGAGAGAAGAGTTCTGGACAAATGTAGAAGTGTGCATGGAAAAGTTTGGAAGGAATGAGAGTGTGTTTTTGATTGGTGATATGAATGGTAAAGTTGGGAATGTGAAGGTGGATGGAATAGTTGGTGAGTGGGGTGTGCCTGCTGAGGTAGATGAGAATGGGAGTGCGTTAGTGGACATTTGTGCTGGGAGGGGGTTGGTGATAGCCAATACCCTCTTCAGGCATAAAATGATCCACAGGTATACATGGCGAGTGATGAGAAGGGTGGGTGGTGAACTGAGTGAAACGAAGGCAATGATTGATTATGTGTGTGTGGATGAAAGGATGCGAAGATGTATATTGGATGCAAGAGTTTATAGAGGTTGGGGGAGTGGACTTTCTGACCACTACTTGGTGGTGGCCAGAATTAAAGTTCAAGTAAGATGGAGGAATAGAAGAAGGGAAAGACGAGAGGAAGGAGTAGTTGCAAGGAGAGTGGAAAGGTTACAAGAGGATGAGAAAAAGGCAGAGTATAAGACAGAAGTCGAGGAACGATTGGGCAAATATGAATTGGAGCAGATGGGGGACGTGGAAGGTGTGTGAAGAATATTTACAGAAGAAATATGTGCAGCATGTGATGTGGTGTGTGGAAGGAAGAGAAGACGGAGAGGGGTGCAAGGAACAGCGTGGTGGAATGAAGAGGTGAAAAGGGCTGTGGCACAAGAGAAGAAAGCATACAATGAATGGATGAGAAATAGGGGCGTGGAAGAAGTTGAGAGGCGGAAGAGAGAGTTATATGTAGAAAGAAAGAGAGAGGTGAAAAGATTAGTAAGAGAGAATAAGAAGAGAGTGAATGAGGAATTTGGAAGGAATTTGAGTGTAAAGTGGAGGGAATGTAAGCAAATGTTCTGGAAAGAGGTGAAAAGAATAAGACAGGGTGGAAGTGAAGTTAGCAGCGGAGTGAAAGATAAAAATGGTAGATTACTAGTGGAGAAGGGAGAAAAAGTGAGCAGATGGAGAGAACACTTTAAGGAATTGTTGAACGTGGAGAATGGAAGTAATCCGAGTATAAGTGGCTGGGGAATGGCTGGGAGAAGGAGGGAGGTGAGAAGACAGGAAGAAATCAGTAGGATAGAAGTTGTGGAAGCAATGAAGAAAGTTAAATCAGGGAAAGCCCCAGGAATTGATGGAGTGTGTGGTGAAATGATGAAGCATGGGGGAGAGATAGTAGTAGAATGGATGTGGAAGATGTGCAGATTGGCCTGGGAGGAAGGTAGAGTCCCGGAGGATTGGAAGTCAGGTATAATTATTCCCTTGTACAAAGGAAAAGGGGAAAAAGAAGTGTGTGGTAATCATAGGGGCATTTGTCTTCTCAGTATAATAGGAAAAGTGTATGGTAGGATACCTATCGACAGAGTTAGAGAAAGAACAGAGAAATTAGTTGGAGAAGAACAGGGAGGCTTTAGGAAGGGAAGAGGTTGTGTAGATCAGATATTCATTCTCAGATCTTTAGCGGAAAAGTTTCTAGAGAAGGGAAAGAAGTTGTATGCGGCTTTCATGGATTTGGAGAAAGCATATGACAGGGTGGATAGACTAGGATTGTGGAAAGTGTTAAGAATATATGGAGTAGATGGGAAGTTCTTGAATGCTGTGAAGAGTATGTACAATGGTGCGAAGGCTGCAGTGCGTGTGGATGGTGAACTAAGTGAATTTTTCTCATTGAAAGTTGGGTTGAAACAGGGATGTGTCATGTCTCCATGGTTGTTCAATCTGTACATGGATGGGGTAATAAAAGAGGTACAAGGTAGGGTAGTGGATGTTGGAGTGGCCCTGGTGAGAGAGGATAGCGTTTGGAAACTCCCTGTACTGTTGTTTGCAGATGATACTGTGTTGTTGAGTGAAGACGAAGGGGAGCTGCAAGGCTTGGTGGATGAGTTTGAGAGAGTGTGTAAGAAACGGAATCTAAAGGTGAATGTAGGGAAGAGTAAAGTGATGGTCTTTGAGAGAGGTGAAGTCAGTGAATGTACAGCGAGGTTGGATGGTGAGGAATTGGAAAATGTGAGTACGTTTAAGTACCTGGGTAGTGTGATGAGTAAGGATGGAGGTTTGGAGGGTGAAGTGCTTGAAAGGGTACAGCAGGGAAGAAAGGTTGCTGGTTCTTTGAAAGCAGTGATAAGAAACAGGGAAGTGAGCATGGAAGTGAAAAAGTTACTACATGACAGTATTGTGATACCAACTCTAACGTACGGAAGTGAAGCTTGGACATTGTTGGAAGAACACAAGTCAAGAGTGAGAGCCGTGGAAATGAGTTATTTAAGAGGAGCCTGTGGAGTCACATGGAGAGACAGGCCGACGAATGAGGATATAAAGGAGCGTTGTGGTGTTGATGTGGATGTGATAGGAAGCGTTATGAGGAACACACTGAGGTGGTTTGGCCATGTGGAGAGGATGGAGGGTGAAAGACTGACGAAGAGAGTGTATGTGAGGTGGAGGGGGAAAGAGGGAGGGGGAGGCCGAGGATGAGATGGAGAGATGGGGTGGAGAGGTATATGAGAGAGGGGGGTGTGAGTTGGGAGCAGGGGAGTGAAATGGCGGGGGACAGGGCGACTTGGAGGCGATTTGTTTGTGGCCACCCCAAACGGGATTGAGGCGTCTGGCAATAGATAGATAGATAGATAGAATAATGCATCATTTGTTGTATTTTCTTAAATAATAACGCCGCATATATACGTGAGAAAAAGGAGCATAAGTGTTTGGCAGGAAGTCAAGAGGTGTACATCCTACTTGTGAGGAACCTCACACCACACTGAGCCAAGCAAACCAAGTGAGCACGCATGCACCAGCCGTGGCAGGCTTAGCTCCACCCACTTTTGCCCGTCATCCAACAAAAATGACGACTCCCTAAATATTTCTTTAGAGCTTACATCGGATGACAGGCAAAGTCGTCATACTGACGTCAGAGGTTGACAAATGCATGACGACCCAGGTCGTCATTGGTAAGTCTAAGGGTTAAGTGACGGCATGATGACTTGGATTACTTACACTGCATGTCTTGGTGTGATCCCAGTATTTTGTATTCTGGATAGAACACTTTAAGGAATTGTTGAACATGGAGGATGGAAGTAATGCGAGTATAAGTGGCTGGGGAATGGCTGGGAGAAGGAGGGAGGTGAGACGACAGGAAGAAATCAGTAGGACAGAAGTTGTGGAAGCAATGAAGAAAGTTAAATCGGGGAAAGCTCCAGGAATTGATGAAGTGTGTGGTGAAATGCTGAAGCATGGTGGAGAGATAGTAGTAGAATGGATGTAGATGTGCAGATTGGCCTGGGAGGAAGGTAGAGTCCCGAAGGATAGGAAGTCAGGTATAATTATTCCCTTGTACAAAGGAAAAGGGGAAAAAGAAGTGTGTGGTAATCATAGGGGCATTTGTCTTCTTAGTATAATAGGAAAAGTGTATGGTAGGATACTTATTGACAGAGTTAGAGAAAGAACAGAGAAATTAGTTGCAGAAGAACAGGGAGGCTTTAGGAAGGGAAGAGGATGTGTAGATCAGATATTCATTCTTAGATCTTTAGTGGAAAAGTTTCTAGAGAAGGGAAAGAAGTTGTATGCGGCTTTCATGGATTTGGAGAAAGCATATGACAGGGTGGATAGACAAGGATTGTGGAAAGTGTTAAGAATATATGGAGTAGATGGGAAGTTGTTGAATGCTGTGAAGAGTATGTACGATGGTGCAAGGCTGCAGTGCGTGTGGATGGTGAACTAAGTGAATTTTTCTCTTTGAAGGTTGGGTTGAAACAGGGATGTGTCATGTCTCCATGGTTGTTCAATCTGTACATGGGTGGGGTAATAAAAGAGGTACAAGGTAGGATAGTGGATGTTGGAGTGGCCCTGGTGAGACAGGATAGTGTTTGGAAACTCCCTGTACTGTTGTTTGCAGATGATACTCTGTTGTTGAATGAAGACGAAGGGGAGCTGCAAGGCTTGGTGGATGAGTTTGGGAGAGTGTGTAAGAAACGGAATCTAAAGGTGAATGTTGGGAAGAGTAAAGTGATGGTCTTTGAGAGAGGTGAAGTCAGTGAATGTACAGCGAGGTTGGATGGTGAGGAATTGGAAAATGTGAGTACGTTTAAGTACTTGGGCAGTGTGATGAGTAAGGATGGAGGTTTGGAGGGTGAAGTGCTTGAAAGGGTACAGCAGGGAAGAAAGGTTGCTGGTTCTTTGAAAGCAGTGATAAGAAACAGGGAAGTGAGCATGGAAGTGAAAAAGTTACTACATGACAGTATTGTGATACCAACTCTAATGTATGGAAGTGAAGCTTGGACGTTGTTGGAAGGACACAAGCCAAGAGTGAAAGCAGTGGAAATGAGTTATTTAAGAGGAGCCTGTGGAGTCACATGGAGAGACAGGCTGACGAATGAGGATATAAAGAAGCGTTGTGGTGTGGATGTGGATGTGATAGGAAGCGTTATGAGGAACAAACTGAGGTGGTTTGGCCATGTGGAGAGGATGGAGGGTGAAAGACTGACGAAGAGAGTGTATGTGAGTGAGGTGGAGGGGGAAAGAGAGAGGGGGGAGGCCGAGGATGAGATGGAGGGATGGGGTGGAGAGGTATATGAGAGAGGGGTGTGTGAGTTGGGAGAAGGGCAGTGAAATGGCGGGGGACAGGGCAACTTGGAGGCGATTTGTTTGTGGCTACCCCAAACGGGATTAAGGTGTCTGGCAATAGATAGATAGATAGATAGACCTCATTTCACTTATACTTAACCCTGGCTATGGCTTCTAAGAAAGATGCCAGCGTCACTGGCGGTATCAAGCATAAACACCAGTCTATTCCAACAAAGTCAAGTCTCCTTGATCTTGATTAATTGGTCCGCCATACTACCGCAAAGCTTAAACCTCCTAATAACCAGATACTGTGGTGTACTAAGGGGGGGAGGGCAGGGGTGCAGCCCATCCCGGGTGACGGCCATTGGGGTGCCATTTAGCTGAATGGTAACTTTTTCATTTCACTTTTCAGTATTTCTGTCAAATTAGATGGAGAGTAAATGGTTCCATGTTGCTTAATTTTCGCTAAACCTGAATTCTGAAACTACCGTAAAACTATTACGGCGAATTTTCGTATGTATGTTATTCATCTCTGGGAGGTAGGGGGTCTGGATAGGTCTGCCGTGGTTGCCAAATACTCTTGGAATGCCCCTGACCAGATAAAGCAAATGGAATATAGATTGACTGATTTCCTAATGTGCCACAGAGGCTAATTCTTTTCCTTGTAATAAAAGACTGATTATATTATTATAACAGTATTTTTAATATGGAATTTTCATGGTATGCCTAATTTTGATACAAAATAAAAAATGATAAAAATACACCTGAGTATACATCAGTACCTTACAAAATTATGGTTTTGATACAGATAATTGTAAAGGGTAGGTTTTCAGTAAATACACCAAGGTATCGGCGACAATTTTAAAATGCATCAGATTATTAAACACTATATAAAACGAATTTAATAGTGTACTATAATTCCAGCAAAAAAAAAAAAAAATGATTATTTTGAAGAGCCAGTACGATAATTACCATTTAAAGGTGTAGCACACTGTGTCAAAGTCCCACTCACATGCAGCTGCCTTCACCCTTACCATAATGCTGCACTGATACCTAACCCAACCCACCCATTCCATCCTAATGGAACAATCTTACCAAACCCAATCCAACCTAACCTAACTTAACCTAGCCAGCCATCATCCTTACAAAACCATCCCCCACCTATGTCATAATATGGATCCAAGGGATTAATTTATGATAACCATTAAGGAGACACAATACAAATTTTATTTTACAGCTTTCTTGTCTTCCCTTTACCTTAGCTCTTCATGGGATTTAGTACTTTCTGACTGTGTTATCAAGTTCTGGTATTTTTTAGTTCCTTTAAAAAGTGGTGAAAAGTGCTTAAAATGCAGTGTTTGTTTTCAATTCCTAATGGCAATGAAGACATGCTGACTCCATCTTATGGTGCATGAAGGCCTCCAGGTGCCATCTTAGAGTGCCATTTTGAGGTACATTACCTTTAAAGGGTCTACTTATCCAAATCTAACCTTAATTTTCAGAACTTAACCCAACCTCACTTATTCTATCTTATGATAACCTAACCAAACTTATGCTAACCTAACCTGTCCCATATGTAATAACCTTCCTTGTTTATTGATGGATCACCTTCATGCTTGAAAATGCAGTTCTGTTCACTGTTACAAAGTCACTGAATCAATTCAAATTATGTAAACTTTTTTTTTCCTTTTTTTTTTTAAGAGATGGTCCTATGTCTCCTTAAAGATTATCTATATTTTTTTTCCATTACATTCATGCCCCTCTGTTACTTCAGTGTGCTCTGAAATTATCTTACTAATTTACAGACAGGGAGTGGGTCTTCTCTCTGGCATTTCTGTCACAAATGCATCTTTATGGTGGAGTCATTTTCAGCCCAAATGTCTATCTATCTATCTATTGCCAGACGCCATAATCCCGTACGGGGTGGCCATTTGACTCTGAGTTACTTGTTTTACAGGGAGGGGCACTAACTCTCCACAAACACACTTGACACGTAGAGAGCACATATGGTTTGGTTATATGGTTACCACCCTGCGTTGTAAATGGTTTCTTGGCTTACAGGAAACCATTTGGCTTGTCACTCAATGTAAAGCCACCTGTAATGGAAAGAAAAGCATTAAGTAGTGACAGGAAAGATGGGAGAAATAGGAAGAGAGGAGGGCAGGCACAGAAAAAGAATGATAAAGGCTAAGGAAGAAGTAGGCAGCACTACATCAAGTGAGTGGATGGTCACCACCACCTACCACTTAATTTCTACAAATAGATGAAAAATAGTCTATACAGTTAGTGCGCCTAGTGTACAAGTCAAAGCACTACATACTAGAGGCTGAATAATGCAACTGCCACACAGTTGCATTCTCACATTGGCTAAAAGTAATTTGATTTTTACTTTCAACTTCCCCTATTCGTTCCTGTCCTTTGTAGTCTACTGTACTTTGTGATTCCAGCATGATCCAATTAGTTCTTGATCACTATCTTCATTAAATATTTCTTCTTTCTTGATAAACGTGTTGGTGCCGCTTGTATTGTTGGAGTTGGTTCACCAAGGTATCAACTTGCACACCTGGTTTGAGAGTAAAAGAGCTCCTGAGATCTAAGAGCTTAGCAAAACTGTTAAGGCCTTTAAAGCTTCTGCTAGTGCTTAATATCTTTGTCAGCCTCAACGGGCATTTGTTAGCACATGAGTTTTGTTTGTACAGGTCCAGATCTCTTGCTTTCTACAGAGTTTCTACTATACATCACCATATCCCATGGAAAACACCAATACCTCTTGACTTTTCAGTGAACGGCAGTATGCCTGTCTTTGTCCTGTTTGGTTGTAAACCGTTTGTCACATATATCACACTTAAACTTTTTCACTCCTGAATGAACAAGCAGATGCCTATTGAGGTCACCTTTATAAGTAAACAGTTTACCACATTCATCACACTTGAACTTTTTCACTCCTGAATGAATTAGTAAGTGCTGAGTTAGGTTGCCTTTCTCACTAAACAGTTTACCACATTCTTCACACTGGAAATTCTTCACTCCTGAATGAACTAACAGGTGTCGAATGAGATTATCTTTCTGAACAAACAGTTTACCACATTCATCACATTTGAACTTCTTTACTCCTAAATGAATTTGCAAGTGCCTGGTGAGAACCTGCTTAAGATTAAACTGTTTACCACATTCATCACACTCGAAGTTCTTCACTCCTGAATGTTGCATTTGGTGCCGAGTTAGGTGACTTTTCTGACAAAATGCTTTACCACACTCATTACATTTGAACTTCTTGATTCCTGAATGAACTACTAGATGTTCATTTAGTTTGCTTTTAGAACCAAACATTTTATCACACTCACCACATTTGAACTTCTTCACTCCTGTATGAGTTAGTAGGTGCTGGGAGAGGTGACTATTTCTCCTAAACTGTTTACCACATTCTTCACACACAAACTCCTTCACTCCTGTATGGACTACTGAGTGCCGAGTAAGCAGAGTCTTAGAGGAAAACAGTTTATTGCACTCTAAACATCTGAACCTCTCAACTGCAGGTGAGAGGGTCACTGGGTCATGGACAATCCCATTCTCAACAAATAACATTTCTTCATCTGCTTCACACTCTAATTTAACATTTGGTTCTTCTTTAACTATTATTTCATCAACCTTGCTCTCTAACTTAACATGTGGTTCTTCTTTATCCACTTCCATAACTACATGACCCACCTCAGATTCTCATTTAATATCTGGTTTTTCCTTTACCACCTCCATTACATCATCCCCCCCTCACTCTTAATACCCATCAATCTTAAGTACTTTCCACTCTGCTCCAGCAGACCATTAACCTTACTATATGGCACGACTTTGACCAATGCCTAACACAAATGTCACGTGGAAATGTTCCTGTAAGTATTATGCACTAATAACAGATTCTTAAAACTGAACAATGATTTTCATAAAATAATTACTACGGAAAAATAACTGTCAATACACTGATATGTTATCACTGCCCACAAGCAGACTGAAATTATGTATGTGCTCATCTGAAAACCTATCTACTTTCTACATATAACATTTTTAAAGAGTGACCACAGTCTATGGATGCCAGAAATCTGGTGTGTGGTTTTATCTTTTTTTTTATTCATTTGTCTTTCCTTCCTCTGTTCTGTTATTTAAAAAGTAAGACATAAATATGTGACAGCAAAATTCTTCATTTTCCACTGCCATTCAGTACATTAAATAATCCATGAATCCCTTTTACCATGTATCATATGATATGAATCATATACTATCTACCTATGTACAGCCAGACACCATAATCCCATAGGGGGTGGTCATTTCTCTTTGAGTTAGTTGGTTTACAGGGAGGAGCAGTAACCCTCCGCCAACCCACTTGCTGACATGCAGGGAATAGCAATACAAATTCCATTTATTAGAAACCTCCATGATGATCACATTGCTGATGTGTCTGCTTCACTGCTCTTACTTCAGTTGTGGACCTGGAGGAAAAGCTACCATTAGTCAAGCATCACTGTGAACCTGATAATACTGTACAGTACTTTATATAAACAGCCAGGACTGTATGGTATGAGTCATGCCACAACCATTACCTTACAGCTGGGGTCAGTAGAGTCCACATCAGCTCCTTTGGTGTACTGACAGCTGGCTGCCTTGCACGTTAGTCATCCAATCTCCAGCTGCTCTCACACCACTCACCTGGGTCACAAACCAGTTCTTATTATACTTTAGGTAGCTAGTGGACAAATATTTTCAGCAGTAAATTGTAGTTATACTAGAAGTTAATGTCTCTACATCCAGAAAATATGATGTGTATCTCATGTGAAAATCTCCATGATAAGAGAGGTTCCGAGTAGGCTAATACTCCTTAATCTAAAAATGGTGCCACTATATTTTACCATCAAATGAATCTGACAACACTTAAGTTGCTTGTGGTGAGCAAGGCTGACAAGCCCTAGACAGCCATGTGCTGCACCACTTAGTGCAGGGCAGATGCTTTCAACATCAGCCAAGTATGCTTCCTTGCCAGTGTTATATTCCAATTTCACAGTCATATTTACAAGAATTTAAGATCATGTCAAAACGAGTGCCGGTACTATACATCTGTCACGTTGCACCTGAGATGTAGCTACAATGTACAGGAAGGTCTCATTGCATGACATATCACTGAACAACAGATCATTCCAACAATAAATTAAGTGCTTTTGACAATGTGTTTGCTTATCATACCTGGTGTGGTAAAATCCCACTAACTCAGACTGCTGGAGGTGGGTGGAAGGTTGTCAAAGTTATAGTATACACATTTCTATCTCTATTTATTGCCAGATGCCTTAACCCTGTATGGGGAGGCCACAAACAATTGGCCTCCATGTCACTCTATCCCCACCATTTGATTGCCCTGCTCCCAGCTCACACCCCCATCTCTCATGTACCTCTCCACTCCATCCCTCCATCTCATTCTTGGCCTCCCCCTCTCTAACATACACTCTCCTCATCAGTCTCTCACTCTCCATCCTCTCCACATCGTCAAAGCCTCTATGTATTTCTCCTAATGCTTACTGTCACATCCACATCCACACCGCAATGCTGCTTCACTTCCTCATTTGCCAGTTTGTTTCTCCATGTTACTCCACATGCTCTTTTCAAATACCGTAACTCATTTCCACTGCTGTCATTCTTGACTTGTGTCCCTCCAACAAGGTCCAAGACTAAAAAATAGTGACGTGTTTTTTCCCACACTATCACAAATAAATTTCAAACCACCTTTTCTTGGTCAAACAAGACACTTGTTTATGACTCAAGGAAGATAGATCTAAGGCCAAAAGTGTTTAGACAACATCTTTCCCGTATATTATATATTTATCTTCCCTGTAAAAAAAATAAATAAATAAATAAATACTGTAAGTAGCAGAAAATCCTTACCTTTAAATATACATCTGCTATCTTAACAGGTACATTTCACAATAGGCCTCTGCAAAACAAAAAGTTTATCGTCTCTGAACTAAGCTGCATGGATTTTAAGTTTTTACAAATCACCTGAGCTGCCACAACACCACGATGTCTGAAAAACTTAATACTGTAGCTTCAGATGTCTGCACACTCCCCGTGAAATTTTGCAATAACTAAGAAGTAATTACTCTCCCAGCTGGAGCACAGAGACACCATCCTGATACTGAAATTCAAAATCAGGTGCTAAGTGACCACTAGATATGCTGACCTATGACTGGTGGACATGAAAACAAAAGCATCAATCAGCTGGGAAAAAAAAAAAAAAAAACAGTTAGCCATCGCACATGTCAGGTGCTTGCCCATGCCTACTAGCGACTAGTAATGAATAAACGAACGCATAGGAGCTCTCTCACGGCACGTGAAAGATCCCCTGACACAAAGTTCGAAACAAGGAAAACATTTGTAAATTCGCTTATGACTTTATTCATTTCCGACTGCATGTTCAACGGTTCAAAATACTCTAGACTGGGAAGAGTAAATATTTGTAATTCCCTATAAACTAATTCTGAACATTTCTCGTTAAATATGTTTCCCTGTTGTTTTTTAGATATGCTGTGTCAATTCTTGCTTGATTCCTCAGCATAATGGTAGAGGTGACTTGTTTGCACCTTGGCATCCCAGGCACCTTTCGGTACTCCATCATGATTCACGATAAATGGGGAATTCTATAACTTACATGAAAGATAACCAAGCCTAGTAAAATATGTTCTAATCTCATCTCATATAGGTAACATATATATACAGTACCGGTATGTGTATATTTTTTAAATAACAGAACAGAGGAAGAAAAAACAAATGAATAAAAAAAATAATCCATACACCAGATTTGGAGAAAGCATATGACAAGCTTGAAGGACAAGGATTGTGGAAAGTATTAAGAATATATGGAGTAGATGGGAAGCTGCTGAATGCCGTGAAAAGTATGTATGAGGGTGCTAAGGCGGCTGTGCATGTGGATAGTGAACTGAGAGAATTTCTCTATTTGAAGGTTGGATTGAAACAGGGATGTGTTATGCCCCCATGGTTGTTCAATCTGTATATGGATGGGGTTATAAAAGACATACAAGGTAGGGCAATGGATGTTGGAGTGGCCCTAGTGAGAGAGGGTAGTGTTTGGAAACTCCCTGTACTGTTGTTTGCAGATAATAATGTGTTGTTAAGTGATGAAAGGGAGCTGCAAGGCTTGGTGGATGAGTTTGGGAGTGTGTGTAAGAAACGGAATCTAAAGGTGAATGTAAGGAAAAGTTATGGTCTTTGAGAGAAGTGAAGTGAATGAATGTACAGTGAGGTTGGATGAGGAGGAAATGGAAAATGTGAGTTTGTTTAAGTACTTGGGTACTGTGAAGAGTAAGGATGGAAGTTTAGAGGCTGAAGTACTTGAATGGGTACATCAAGGAAGAAAGGTTACTGGTTCCTTGAAAACAGTGATAAGGAACAGGGAAGTGAGCATGGAAGTGAAAAAGTTACTACACGACAGTATTGTGATACCAACTCTAACTTATGGAAGTGAAGCTTGGACCTTGTTGGAGGGACAGAAGTCAAGAGTGAGAGCAGTGGAAATGAGTTACTTGAGAGGAGGGTGTGGAGTCACATGGAGAGACAGACTGACAAATAAGGAAGTGAAGAAGTGTTGTGGTGTGTATGTGGATGTGCTGGGAAGCAATAGGAGAAACACACTGGGGTGGTTTGGCAATGTGGAGAAGATGGAGTGAGAGACTGATGAGGAGAGTGTATGAGAGTGAGGTGGAGGGGAGGAGAGAGAGGGGAGGCCAAGGATGAGATGGAGGGATGGAGTGGAGGGTATATGAGAGAGGGGTGTGTGGGCTGGAACCAGGGCAGTGAAATGGCATTGGACAGGGTGATATGGAGGCAATTTGTTTGTGGCCACCCCTTATGGGATTAAGGCGTCTGGCAATAGATACATAGATAGACCAGATTACTGGCATCCTCCATTCAAAAAATATCTGTAACAGTTGGACTTGAACAGCTGTAGGTTGAAGTTTTGGGGGAAACAACTCCAGGAAAACGAGTTCCAGATAGATGGAGTTCGGGGAATAAAAGAAATCTGATAGCCAGATGTTTTGAAATATGGTTGTGTGACATTCCAGGCATGAGCGCTACCAGATGCCCGTGTAGCACGAGGGAAGGCATGGAGAAGTGGCATAATGGACGCAACTTCGTCTGAGCATTTGCCATAAAAATATCTGTATAATAAAAACCTCAATATAACAGATTTTAATAGACCAGAATTCATTTTTATCGGACTCGAGGAGGTACCGGACTATATTCCTATATATATATATATATATATATATATATATCGCAAAAAGTCTGAAAAGCCAAAAGCAGTCCGGACTACCTGACCACTTCAGGTATGTTCTCCACAATAAGGTAAATAAAAGACATTGTTTATCAGTGTACAGTACAGTATTATTATATATATTATACTATTTGATTAATGTAATGAAGTTATAACACAGTACAGTACTGCAATGGTAGTCAAAACAGTTTAAAAACCATTCACGAGATCCGGACTAATGTCTGATATATCGGAAAAAGCTGAGTTAGCATGGGGAAGTCCAGATGTCACTTTTATTGGAATTTTGCGTTATTTGGACTGGCTTGGGCCCGAATTAGTCCATTATAGTGAGGCCTTACTGTAATGCAATGGAGGCAACATTCCTTCTTACTTGTAGGGGAGGTACTTTATTTATAATGGCAGGTTATTAATAATTCCAACAGCTTCATTCTGAATTTTGCCTAGTTGTTTTAATGCAACCTCTCCACATCCATTCCACAAGGGTGAGAAATATTCAAGCTGAGAGTGCACATGACTCATAAATTATAGCTAACTGCTGGTCGGTGAAGAAGTTACGGACTCTGTACAATAATCCAAGTTTCTTTGAGACAGCTTTAGCAAGATATGAGAGGTCCAGCTAAAGACGTTGTTTTGTGAGACACCGAGAATTTCAATGTTTTTGGAGATGGGAATATTAGCAGCACTGAAGGTACTATGTGAATCTGGCAAAATCTGTCTATTAGTACATTGTATATACTGTATTTGGTTTTACCAGCATTAAATAAGATAAGGTTGTTTGTCCCCATTCATTGCTTTTGGATAAGTCTTGATTTATGGAGATGGCTGCACTGAGTTGAGAGTTAAAGATATTAGACTTTGTACAGTACCCTCGTGTCCAGTACCGTACTAATTTTTTCCAGTACAGTCTTCAAAAAAATAATTTATTACTCTAGTATGGATTTGTTGGGATAGTACAGATCGGCCGCGCAAAGTGGGCCAAATCCAAGGAGTTCTACCCTCGCCCTGACATGCTGTGTCCAGTACTATTACCTGCCCATGCCTGGTAAGATGGCCAACACCGAGGAACGTTTCCCTAGTACTGCCACGCCAGTCCAGTACACCTTCCTCGTGACATGTGCCAGTCAAATTGCAATGATTTCCCCCTGATGACAAAGACAACGATGTGTCAGTGTTTGACTATGAGGGATTTATGAGGGAGGTTGAGGCAGAGGGACCTCCTCAGGATCCTGAAGGCCTCCTCCAGGGGGTCAGTAGGACCTCCTACAGCCTCAGAAATCCCTCCCCCTTCCCACCCCCAAGCCCATCACCACTTGCCTAAAAGGTTGGTAAAATCTTAGTTGCGACAAAATGTAGTTAAGTTGAATTTTGGGGGGACTTTTTCAAGGTTTGTCTGACATTATTCATTTTTCCCATAAGGTCTGTTGTTTGTCCAGTACGGATTTAGTCCAGAACGGATTTAGTCCAGTACGGTAGTACTGTCTGACAAAAATACCGTACTGGATGCGAGGGTACTGTAAATGGGTGTTTAACCCCTTAAACACGGTTGTGTACAGTCGTTCTCCCCCGAGTGGCGGGGTTGTATCGCGGTCTGAGTACCTGTAGGAAAATATTCGCCAAAAATCAGAGATTAACCCTAGAACATTAAACTTGGTATGGCAGATAGTAATTACATTCAGCTTTCTCCAGAGACAGGTGTTGAGCCTTCGTGGACTACCCAAGGACTTGTGGAGACTTGCAAAGTTGGGTAACCAAATCTTCACTTTCACACCTCCAGCAACCCGGTTTCCCCTCTACCACAGCCTCATTCTGTCACAGTAAACTTTATACTACAACGTAAAGGTAGTTAGGATTCCGTATTTGTACAACAAGCACTGAAAATAAGGCTAAAATCAACGGAGCGTACGGCTGACATGCATTGTGGCGGCGGTCTTCCCGTCACTCAACAAACATTTCCATTTTCACAGCTAAAAACATGTATACTACATTATTTTCAATCATATTACTTCCCAAAAGATCACCACGGCGCACTTTTTATTCTGCCTTACGCCCGCCACTTTATTCTCGTTCCTGTCGGCCGCTTGCACTGACTGGGAAGAGCTAGAACTCGCCATAATGTCACTTTGAAAGCCTGCAGTAAACTGACGCTAAACAGGGGCAAACCGTGAGAAAAAAAGCTAGTGTTACAACTGGGGAAACAAGCGTTTCCTAGTAGCATAAACTGCTTGTGAGAGGAGATCGCAGATTTACAGTTCTGAGCGCTCAGAGCGCTGCCATGTATCACAGCCAGGCTGGCCGGGCCGTGGTGGTGGGGGGACGGGGGGAAAACGCGATACTTGGCAACAACTGAGGTCAGTAGTACAAAGGTAAAGTATGCTAGTTGTAGCTAGAGGGTGGTGGTACTGATAGACAATACCAGCTGGAGCCTGCTTGCCCGCGGTTATTCAAAATTTACTAGAATCGCAAACGCGACCCGCCACTATGTCCTTTTCGCCGAGCGTCGCAAACGCGACGATCCGCGTTTAAGGGGTTAAGTGTGAATGAACTGTGAAATGTTAAGTCATCTATCTATATATGACCTAATCCTAAATAAATCACCAGCACCCAACAAAGTAACATACCCGGTACTCTAACTCACTGGTTAACCTAACCTAACCTAATAGTTTAAACTAAATCTAACCTAACTGTACTTAACAATCTGACAACCTAACCTACAATTTGGAAATGGAAAATGAAAGCCACTTCACAAAATAATCGTCAGTTAAGAAAAAAGACATGGATAACAACAAGGAAACAAGGTCAATGGAGAAACAAAATCAACATGGAAATCATTTACGGGCATAAAAGTTGTAAGGAATAAACAAATGAAAAGTAACATAAATAAATTTTGGTACATTTGTGTATGTCGCTTCCAATACACCAGAACATGATCATAATAACCGGGGCGGGGAATTCTATAGGAAAACAATATTTACCACCCTGGAAATTCGCAGAAAATAGAGAAAACACACTAGAGAAATACGAATTGAAGTGGCAAGGTCTTTCTGCTGCTGAATGTAAAGCGAACATTTTGCTGCCGGGCCCTGCTATAATATCTACTGGCTACATGATAACATTCTGGTTAACTTGAGTACAGACATTCGTGAAAAAAAACACCCAGTGATAGCTCGAATAACCGGATGACGCAAAGGTGATTACTGAATATGAAACCAACGTAAGCAAATTAAACACGATAAATTCAACCCATGTCTCTGGGCAAAGTTATGCCTAACTGATACGCAACGAATAGCATTACAACTAATCTAGATCTTAATGTATATGTTACCGTTCATTTCGACTTAGCGTATCAAACAATGATGACTCTAACCTACTAATGGTGCCTATCCTTGAAAAACTGCACCACAGCCCAGGCTGCCCAGCTGCCTCTCCAACGCCTGTGTTGTAGGTCAGTCAGCTGATGGCACGTCGCTGATAAATGCCGCCATCTTTCCACTCGAATCAGCAAACTTTGGTTATTACCTGAGAAACTGACAAACTGTACTGCTTTATACTACTCAGAGCATTTTCGTTACCTCCGAATACTAACTTATGCCTATTGAGCGGATTCGAAGAAGTTTTATGCGTAAAATAGTTTGAAGTGGAGCAGAGCAATGATGTAGAAAGATGGCGACCATTTTTTTTTTTTTTTTTAAACCAATGTTTCCCAAGAAATCAATGATGCTAGGAGCAATAGTAACTAAAGAACAACTTCGAAGTATGATAGTCGTCATGTTACTGTTCCAGTCTATATTATTATTTTTTTTTTTCCTTATAATGAGGCACTGCTAGCTACGAAAAGAAATTTATTGATAATTATAGTACCACGTATTTAAAAAATTTGACGGAATTCAAACAGCACTGAATGAACAATGGTGATATGCAGTGTCCTGAGCGGAAAGGAGCATTCATTTGTCTATCAACAGTCAGACGCCATAATCCAGTGCACCGGAAGGGGAGGGGGTGGGGGGCCGTTGTTTTTGGTTCCGGGACTTTGCCGTGTGGATGATTCCCTGTTATTTATTTACATATCAGATTATTCAGCAAGGTTTGGAGTTGAATGAGTTACAGAAGTGATCGTGGTTTATTGTTATTATAATAAATACAAAAAGGATACGAATTACTAACAACCCTGCTGTTAATGCGTGGTCGGTATTATTTCTTTTTGTCAGGAGTAATTTGGCGCGAAAGCAAGAGTCAGCCAGGAAAGACTCTCGCCCCAGCTTGTCTAAACTAACCCTAGGATTTTGCTTCGAAGTCAGCTCAATGTGTTTCCCAGATAAAACAACCTCTGGTCTGCTTTTAACCAATCCCTTCCCCAAACGGGTGATGAATGATGGCAAATTGCTCCTGCAGAAATAAAAATAAATAAATAAAATGCTGGGCGGAGGGAGGACGATGACACGTGAGAAGGTTTGACCAGTCTAGCCTCTGATATCTAGCCATAATCAGCCAAACGATATAAAAGACTGCTGTGGAACACTGAAGCAGTTGCTGGGTTTGGCAAACTGTCACGGAAACATTTTAGTCCTCATACTGTTGCAACCTTGATATCCAATCATTATTGTTATGCTAGGTGTTTTAAGGGTCGGCTTCCCGTCCCTTAAACGCCTAGTGGGTAGCTGGGCTGTCTTTCAAGACCGGAGCTTAGACAAATAGGAGAGAGGTAGGACACAAAAACTCAAGGCAACAACCTTACACGTGTATTACTAAATTGTACATGTTAGTACTGAGGTCAGTGAGGGCAGTCAGTACATCGACTGAAGAAATTTCGAGTTCAGTCATGGGGAGTCACAGGAAGGTGTGATGGAGGAACAGCTCTGGAATCGTCTAAAGTGGAAATGAAAGAAACGTCTGAGCAAAGAGTTTTGCTTTTTTCCGTAGAAGAAACAGCTACATGGTACAGTATATGGGCCTGATGGGGTTCCTCCTGTTGTCCTCAAGAACCGCGCTTCTGTGCTTACACCCTAACTAGCTAAACTCTCGCTTTGTCTGTAGACTTGTATTTTTCCTTCTAGTTTAAAGTTTGTTCTCATTCCGCCTGTCCTTAAAAAAAAAAAAAAAAAAAAAAAAAAAGATCAATCCCACCGCCCTAACTATCGCCTAGTTACTTTAACATCCTGTATTTATGAAGTTTTTTAATCTTAACCAAAAATAAAGAAAGCACCTTTCTTAGAACAGTCTTCTTTCCGACTGACAGTACTGGTTCCGCCAGGAATGCTCAACAGGCTATTTCTCATTCCTTTCAGACTCTTGCTCACATTCCTTTCGTGACTTTGGAGAAACTTTACCTTTGTACTGGACATCTCAAAGGTTTTCCATCGATTCTGGTATATATCTTTAAGTTCCAAACTGCTTGCTTACGGTTTCTATCCCTCAGTAAGTGCCTTCATCTGTAGCTTGTTTTCTGGTCGTTCTCTTGCTTATAGTATAGCGAACCACTGTTCTTCTAAAGCTATCAATAGTAATATTCCTCAGGGTGTGCTGTCTTCTTTCTATTCACCAGTGATCTTTTATGCTTTACATCTAACCCTGTTCACTTATATGCTGATGACGATGCTATCAATAGTGATGTTCCTCTGGGTGTGCTATCGTCAACTCTCTTCTTTCTATTCACCAGTGACCTTTTATGCTTTACATCTAACCCTGTTCACACAAACGCTGATGACTCCACCCTTCAGCTCTCCATTCACTTCTCATAGCACCCAACTCACCATTTTTTTTTTTTTTTATGCAAGGAAAAAGGAACGAAAGGCCAGAATCCCGCTAGATTGTTCCCTCCAAGAAAAAAAAAAAAAAAAAGATAACAGAGCCATATTCAAGATCTGTTCATTTCGAAATGACTGGCCACACTGGGTTTACAAGACGAAGTCACAAGCAGTAGGAAATACATACAGAGGTGAAAGTTCCAGAGTTAACCTGTTGCAGACAGGATGGACTGGGAGTAACTGTAAACGCTTGCATTAAAGAGATGGATAGAAATAGTTTGTTGCCAGACGGGTGCTATGCACTCGCCGTAGTGGCGGAGGGATGCAAGCAGACAGCTCAAAGGAGCTGTGACCATTGAAGCAGAGATAGAAGAGAAATAAGCATGGAACAGTGCTGCGGAGAGACAGAGGTTGAAGGGAGCCAGAGAAAGTAGGAGAGTTAATGAGAGGAAAAGCCTCTGACTCCACCTTGTTGAGAAGAGCTGTATGTGGGGAGCCCTCCCACACATGAGAATTGTACTCTACTGTACACAGGGGAGAATAAAATCTGTGTATAAAGTCAACAACTATTAAGGGGTAAAGAAGCATGAAGTCGGCAAAGCGCACCTAATGTCTTGGAAACAAATTTTACTGAAGAGGTAATATGATCTTTCCAAGATCAGTCCCGAGAGAATCAAACCCCAAGTATGTTTAAAGATGATGCAGGATTGAGTTGCATATTGTAAAAAATTTTGAGGATACTCCTCCGGAAGATTATGTCTGACTAAAAGATGTAAAAACATTTTTCATGCATTAAAACCAACAAGATTACTTTTGCCCCAAATAGAGATATGAGCCAAGTCAGACATTAGGTGGGCCATAGCCTCGTCCCTTGTTAGCAGGCTTGGGTTCGAGTACATTTTTCTGTACTCGAGTTCAAGTACGATTACATTACGGTATCACGAATCCAAGTACAAGTACAAGTACTCCGTTTTATACCTGAACTCGAGTCCAAGGACGAGTACATTTGTGCTGTACTCGAATCCAAGTACGAGTACATTTTACTGATTTAACTTCAATTGCTTTCAGCAGTTTATTTCGTATGCAGGTATATATATATATATATATATATATATATATATATATATATATATATATATATATTTTTATGCGAGGAAGAAGAAACCAAAGGCCATGGCCCGCAGTAACAGTTCCCTCCAAGAGAAAAACAAAATACAATAGAGAGCCAAATTCAAGATCCGATCATTTTGAGATGCCTGGACACACTGCGTTTGAAAGACTGGAGATCATAGGCAGCAGGAAAAACAGATACAGGGAGACAGTTCCAAAGCTGACCTGTTGCATAAATGAAAGACTGGGAGTAACGGTTAACTCTTGCATTAGAGAGTTGGACAGAAAAGGGATGAGAGTTTGCTGCCAGACGGGTGCTACGCGCCCGTCGTAGAGGTGGAGGAATGCAAGCAGACAGTTCAGAGGAGCAGTGACCATTAAAGCAGCGATAGAAAAGAGATAAAGATGCAACAGTGCGGCGAAGAGACAGAGGTTGAAGGGAGTCAGTAAGAGGAGGAGAGTTAATGAGACGAAAAGCCTTTGACTCCACCCTATTGAGAAGAGCTGTATGTGGGGAGCCTCCCCACACATGAGAGTTGTACTCCACACAGGGGCGGATAAAACCTCTGTATAGAGTCAACATTTGTGCAGGGGTAAAGAAAGAGCGGAGTCGGCTTAGCACACCCAATCTCTTGGAAGCAGATTTTACAAGAGATGTAATATGGTCTTTCCAAGATAAGTCCCGAGTAAATGAAACCCCAAGCATGTTCAAGGATGATGCAGGATTAAGCTGAATATTATTAAACATTAATGGGTATACCTGTGGAAGATTTTGTCGGGTTGATAGGTGTAAGAACTGAGTCTTAGATGCATTAAAGACAACCATATTATTTTTACCCCAGTCAGCGATACGAGCCATGTCAGACATTAGGTGTGCCATAGCCTCATCCCTTGTTTCTTGAAGTAACTGTTGAGATGGGCGTTGCGGGAACCGAATGGAAAGGTGAAGGGTGGAGTCATCAGTGTATGAGTGGATAGGGTTAGATGTACAGCTTAGAAGATCATTGATGAATAAAAGGAAGAGAGTTGGTGATAGGACAGAGCCCTGAGGAACACCACTGTTGATAGGTCTAGGAGAAGAACGATGGCCGTCTACAACAGCGGCTATAGAACGACCAGAAAGGAAGCTAGCGATGAAGGCACAGATAGAAGGATAGAAACCGTAGGAGGGCAGTTTGGAAATTAAAGATTTATGCCAGACTCGATCGAAAGCCTTTGAGATGTCAAGTGCAATGGCAAAGCTTTCGCCAAAGTCCCGAAAGGAGGATGACCAGGAGTCTGAAAGGTAGGTGAGAAGATCGCCAGTGGAGCGTCCCTGACGGAACCCATACTGACGATCAGAAAGAAGGTTGTGATAGGAAAGATGCCTTAAAATTTTTCTATTAAGAATTGACTCGAAAACTTTTGAAATACAGGACGTTAAAGCAATTGGACGATAGTTGGAGGGTTGGGAGTGGTCACCCTTCTTTGGGACTGGCTGAATGAGAGCAAACTTCCAGCAAGAAGGAAAGGTACAAGTTGACAGACAAAGGCGAAAGAGTTTGCCTAGGCAGGGTGTAAGCACAGAAGCACAGTTCTTGAGAACACCAGGAGGGACCCCATCAGGCCCATATGCCTTGTTAGTACTGAGGCCAGTGATGGCAGAAAATACATCAACTGAAGAAATTTTAATGTCAGCCATGAGGAAGTCAGAGGGTAGAAGTGATGGAGGAACAGCACCGGAATCGTCTAAGGTGGAATTGGAGGAGAAGGTCTGTGCGAAGAGATCTGCTTTATCAGTAGAAGAAATAGCTACAGAACCATCAGAGTAGAAAAGAGGAGGGAAGGATGATGAGGTAAAGTTGTTAGAAAGATTTTTGGCAAGGTGCCAGAAGGAGCGGGAAGAATTCGAGTTGGAGAGTTGAGAGCATTTAGTATGGATGAAATTATTTTTAGTAGAGCGAAGAACAGACTTAGCACGATTCCGGGCAGAAACGTAAAGATGATGTGATTCAGGGGTGGGTTGGCTCCGGTACCTTTTGTAGGCCTTCTCCTTGTTGCGGACAGCATTAGAACAAGCGTGATTAAACCAAGGCTTTCTTGCGTTAGTCAAAGGATATGAGAAAGGAATGTATGCTTCCATGCCCGAGAGAATAACCTCCGTAATGCGCAAGGCACACTCAGATGGCTCACGGCCATGGAAGCAATAATCATTCCAGGGAAAATCAAAGAAGTACTGCCTGAGGGCCCCCCAGTTCGCGGCTCCAAAATGCCACAGACGACGTTTCCCTGGAGGGTCCACAGGCCGCACTGGAGTGATAGGACAGGTTAAGGTAATAAGGTTGTGATCGGAGGAGCCCAACGGAGAGAAAAGATTAACAGAGTAAGCAGAAGGATTAGTTGTGAGGAAGAGGTCAAGTATGTTGGAGCTCTCTCCAAGGCGGTCAGGGATACGGGTAGGATGCTGTACAAGCTGCTCTAGGTCATTAAGGATAGAAAAGATGTAGGCTTGTTCACCAGGTGGATCCGTGAAAGGAGAGGAGAGCCAAAGGTGGTGGTGAACATTGAAATCTCCAAGAATGGAGATTTCAGAGAAAGGAGAAATGGACAGAATGTGTTCCATCGTAGGAGTAAGATAGTTGAAGAATTTTTGATAGTCAGTAGAATTAGGGGATAAGTAAACAGCACAGATATATTTAGTCAGAGAATGACAGGAAAGCCGAAGCCAGAGTGTGGAGAATTCAGAAGAATCAAGTTCAGGAACACGAGAGGAAGATAAATCATTGCGTATGTATACACAACAGCCACCTTTAGCTTTGAAATGAGTATAGAGAAAGTAGGAGGATACAGAAAAGGGTTTGCTGTCGGTTGCCTCAGACAGCTGAGTCTCCGTCAGAAAAAGAAGGTGAGGTTTAGAGGAGGAGAGGTGGTGCTCAACAGAGCGAAAGTTAGATGAAAGGCCGCGAATGTTGCAGAAATGAAGAAGAAGAGAGTCAGACAGTGGTTCCAGGCACGTCGAGTCGTCACCGGGAGAGGGGCAGATGGCGGGGGCATTTATGGTCCCCCCCCCTGGGGACTCCGAGGCTTGATTAGTAGACGCCATTTTTGTTTATTTTTGAATAGGAAGTGTAGTGTGTACTGTGCATGCAGTTTGGTGAAGATAGTTAGAGAAATTTGTACTGGGGAGCATGCTGGCCTACTCTCTGTGTAACTGAGACACTGAAAAAGTTCAGCAAAGGGGGATGGTCAGGAACTAGTCCTGAGGGCTGATGAAACGGGAGCTCCAGCACTCCCTGTCATCAGCTTTCCATCCACCTCGGGAGTACTGCCCTGCTCGACTGGTGCTACAGTCTACTCCTCATATATATATATATATATATATATATATATATATATATATATATATATATATATATATATATATATATATATATATATATATTATATACCTACGTACATGTAATAAGATAATTTTCGAACAATTTCCATCCCTGCGTCCTGACTTGGCCTGGTTTTGATTATCGCCTTCCCCTTCCTCCCCCTCCATCAGGGTAACAGCGACCATAAAGGTCAAAATGATTCTGGAGTTGAACTGAATGTTCAACTCTATTCGCGAGGAGTTTGGGGCGAATCTCCCTTGATAGGCTTGGGTCGCTTTGCCTTTCAGTGACACAGCATGCTGTCCAGGGCTCCAGGCAGCTGTTTTTCACTCCTTGCAATTAGTACCAAGGTGCTAACATATTAAAAGCAGCTTATCAGGAGTTAGTGGGTGTGGCTGTACACCACTTGACCTCAGTGACTCACCAACCCAGGCCACTTGGCCTCTCCAAGGACACACCATTGTTACCCACACAACTTTTATATATCATTGTTGTACTCGAAAGTACTCGTAAAATTGTCGAGTACTTTGAGTCCGAGTACAAGTACAAGTACTATGGAAATTTTAAACCCGAGTACAAGTGCAAGTACAAGTACATTATATTATGTACTTAAGTACGAGTACGAGTCCATGTACTCGGACCCAAGCCTGCTTGTTAGTTGTAGTAGTAATAGTTGTTCCCTAGGCATTCTGGCCGAACAGCCCCGAGTCCCTAACAAAGGCCACGGCCCGTGACCGGGCTTTCCCACAGAGCTCTCAAGGAGTTTATGTTGTCATGTTGGCGCAGACGATTGTGTGCAATGCAGTCTTCCATAATGAGCTTAATAGTATGGGGTGCTGTGTTGCATCCTGGACAGGCATCAGTGAATGAGTCATCCAGCCTCTTTTGATAACTCAAGAGGGCTGGATGATGCCTTGTTAGTTGAAGTAACTGCTGAGTTCGACGTTACTTCAATACGCACAGAATAAGGTTGTAGTACACCTAATTTCTGACTTGGCTCATAGCTCTGACTGGGGTATAAGTAATCTTGCATTTTTAATGCATCAATAACACACTTCTTACCTATTTCCACCCGCGAAAATTTTCCACAGGGAAAAAACATTAATGTTTAATATATACTGTACTATTGAATCTTGCATCACCTTTCAAAATGTTTGGGGTGTCATTCTCTTGGGACCATAGTGCCAGTCTTGTAAAGTCTACTTCCAGGGATCACGTGTACTAAGCCGACTTTATGCTTTCTCAGTCCCTGCCCAATTGTTCACTTTATACAGGTGTGTTATTCGCCCGTGTCGAGTACAAGTTTCTTTTCAAGGTGGCGTCAAAGGCATTTCGTCCCATTGACTGTCCTCCTCTTTCTGGCTCCCATCAACCTTTGTCTCTTCACCACACTGTCGCAGCTTTATCTCTGTTCTATCGTTACCTCATAGTGCTCAATGCTCTTGGGAAGTGTCTGCTTGCATCTCATCACCATTGCGGCAAGCGTGTAGCACACTTTTCTAACCACCTCTCTAATGCAAGACATAATCATTATTCATTTCCTGTCCTTCATGTATGCCACAGGTCAACTTTGGAAATGTCATTCTCTGTATTTCCAACTAACTGTGACCTCCAGTCGTTTAAACCCAATGTGTTGAGGTATCTCGAAAGGAACTGATCTTGAATTTAGCTTTCTGATATTTTGTTTTTTTACTTTCCCTAAGAGAGAATATTCTTCTGGGCTCCTAGTTTTTTATTCCTTCTTCCTTTCCCCCAATCTTCAACCCAGACATCCCTCATCCATCTTTTTCAAGTCACTTTGCAGGGTAGTTTTTGCGATGCCTCGTTATTTACCACATGCACCACGTTTTCCTATTCTTCATATAGAATTAAAACGCACGCACACACACACACACACACACACACACACACACACACACACACACACACACACACACACACACACACACACACACACACACACACACACACACACACACACACACAAGGTAACTGACGAACCTCATTAGGATGGTGCGAAAGAAATGACTGTCTTTGGGTGATATTTGTTCCATGTAGTTAATGACACACATGGAACAGTTTGTTGGGAAATGGTACTTGAACCTGTGGCAGTGGTCAGGTAATGCGTGGTTCTTTTGAGCCACTGAGGCGATATTTTTCCAGTGGGAGATTGTTGACTTTTGGGTTTTGTCTTGCCGAATAGTTTTATTACTACCATTGTTGGGTGATTTACATTCTCTCTGGTTACTGGTGCTGAAAAGGCAGATAGTTCTGTTATTGTTGGAGCGAACAAAGCGAGCGAGAACACTTTACGTCACCTGAAGTTTAGTGTGTAATATTCTTGCCTCATACGGCTTATAAAATTTCCCTACATGATGAACGCCTCATTTTTATTTCTTATTTGAACTAAACGTCTCATATCAATGATTCTGTAATTATCATTAAAACCTCCATCCACAGGTACCAGACTTTCCCCTCAAAGCCGAAAACGTTTCCGGCTTTGAGTCAACAAACCAGAACTTTTTTCTTTTTTTTTTTTAAGCTTTTATGTCAGCGATGACATTTGTAACTTTTTAAAACTATCACGATAACTGCTCTTCAGAGACTTCAGTAAAAAAAAAAAAAAAAAAAGTAACACCCCCAAAAGGCCTAAACTAAGTCTTTGCTGCCTCGAACACCTCCAAACCTGTGACAGGGACGCCTATTTCTGGATTATTTAGCCACTGCAACTAGTTTTATTTCTTTCCATATATATTTATTTCTAAATCGACTGGTTCCTACGTCTGCTGCATAACTTTTCATGGTAACTCCTATAAGTCTAAGACGTAACTATCACATGTCTTACATCATTTTGCTTAAGGCCGATCAGGGCGGCATATGTTGGTGTGTTCCAAAACTTTGCTTATTTTTCGGATGTCTGAAATAAACCCAATACGTATGAATAAACTAGTATGTGAAAAGACACCCCCCCCCAAAAAAAAAAAAATAAATAAAATAAAATAAAGTTGAATACTCTGGATTCGTTAATTTCTTTGATCTTTAGTGGAAAAGCTTCTAGTGAAGGGAAAGAAGTTGTATGCGGCTTTCATGGATTTGGAGAAAGCATATGACAGGGTGGATAGACAAGGATTGTGGAAAGTGTTAAGAATATATGGAGTAGATGGGAAGGTGCTGAATGCTGTGAAGAGTATGTATGATGGTGCGAAGGCTGCAGTGCGTGTGCATGGTGAACTAAATGAATTTTTCTCTTTGAAGGTTGGGTTGAAACAGGGATGTGTCATGTCTCCATGGTTGTTCAATCTGTACATGGATGGGGTAATAAAAGAGGTACAAGGTAGGGTAGTGGATGTTGGAGTGGCCCTGGTGAGAGAGAATAGTGTTTGGAAACTCCCTGTACTGTTGTTTGCAGATGATACTGTGTTGTTGAGTGAAGACGAAGGGGAGCTGCAAGGCTTTGTGGATGAGTTTGGGAGAGTGTGTAAGAAACGGAATCTAAAGGTGAATGTAGGGAAGAGTAAAGTGTTGGTCTTTGAGAGGGGTGAAGTCAGTGAATGTACAGCGAGGTTGGATGGTGAGGAATTGGAAAATGTGAGTAAGTTTAAGTACTTGGGCAGTGTGATGAGTAAGGATGGAGGTTTGGAAGGTGAAGTGCTTGAAAGGGTACAGCAGGGAAGAAAGGTTGCTGGTTCCTTGAAAGAAGTGATAAGAAACAGGGAAGTGAGCATGGAAGTGAAAAAGTTACTACATGACAGTATTGTAATACCAACTCTAACGTATGGAAGTGAAGCTTGGACGTTGTTGGAAAGACACAAGTCAAGAGTGAGAGCAGTGGAAATGAAGTATTTAAGAGGAGCCTGTGGAGTCACATGGAGAGACAGGCTGACAAATGAGGATATAAAGGAGCGTTGTGGTGTGGATGTGGATGTGATAGGAAGCGTTATGAGGAACACACTGAGGTGGTTTGGCCATGTGGAGAGGATGGAGGGTGAAAGACTGACGAAGAGAGTGTATGTGAGTGAGGTGGAAGGGGGAAGAGGGAGGGGGAGGCCGAGGATGAGATGGAGAGATGGGGTGGAGAGGTATATGAGAGAGGAGGTGTGAGTTGGGACCAGATCAGTGAAATGGCGTGGGACAGGGCGACGTGGAGGCGTTTTGTTTGTGGCCACTCCAAACGGGATTGAGGCGTCTGGCAATACTGTAGATATATATATATATATATATATGTATATATATATATATATATATATATATATATATATATATATATATATATATATATATATGGATGATCTGTGGTACAGTGGTAAAGTGTGCATTTTCATACATGGAAGAACGAAGGTCCGCGCCCCGCCAGGGTAATAAACTTTGGGAGCGTTCTTCCGGCCACCTACTGTTTTGGCGGACATAAGGGGTGCTGTGGTTGAACCAGTTTCGCATACTCTAAAGTATGCTTACACCCAGTCGGCTTGCGCGGGCCGATTACACTTGGTTCAGAGACTACGCACATCCAAAACCACTCCAACACTACAATTACACTTACAAGCACTTTTCACCCTACATACAATCTCTACCAGACAACCTAAGCCACTTGGTAGAGATACATAGGATGTATCATCCCTATTTTGATACGTGGTACAGTGATAAAGTGTGCATTTTCGTACATGGAAGAACGAGAGTTTGCACCCCGCCAGGGTAATAAACTTTGGGAGCGTTTTTCTGACCACCTACTGCTTTGGCGGACATAACGGGTGCTGTGGCTGAACCAGTGTCGCATACTATAAAGTATGCTTGCACCCAGTCGGCTTGCTCGGGTCGATTACACTTGGTTCACAGACTACACACACATCCAAAGCCACTCCAATACTACAATTACACTTACAAGCACTTCTCATTCTTCATACAATCTCTACTAGACAGCCTAAGCCACTTGGTAGGGATACATAGGCGTATCGTCCCTATTTCGATCGAGATGGGCCGGTCCTGCAGTGGACACTCAAACTGCTGCTGCTGCTGCTGATGATGATGATATGGTGAAAACACAGGAGTGCTCCCATGCATAAAACTAACTGCATTTTTTCTCAGCAAACTACAACGGAATTACCATTGTGATAGCTAAAACAAAATGTCTGAAATTCGTAATTTTGAAAATATCAACTGTAAAACCACTAGTTTCACACGGAAACCGAGGCAAAACGGCCACCTGCTACGTTAGACCCTTTAGTTGATTTGGATTCAAAATCAGTCCGTCACTAATCGTTCGTCCCTACTAACTTAACCTAATATGACCTAGCCTAACCTCACACAATCTAATCTGATTCATCCTAACCTAACATTATTTAACCTAACTAACTAACCTGAACAATTTGGAGAAGAATGAGTTTTGGGTTCGAATCGACCCATTGCCCTCTGTTGGAACTTGGACGCCACCACCGATGTCAACAAATCCAACTTTGTGCTCTTGAGTAGCATGTTATTCTCTCAGAATCTGGGTGTCATGAATAACTTATACAGTTTTTAGTAACATAAATGATATTTCCGCAGCATCTAAGTGTCATAAATGAATTAACAATTACGAAAGATAATCCGTGTCATTATATTTTCATCATTTGATAATGGGAGTTCTCCTGCGGTTTGCCATGTTTATTTATATCTATATCTGTCTATCTATCTATCTATCTAATTTTTTCGAGAGAGAGAGAGAGAGAGAGAGAGAGAGAGAGAGAGAGAGAGAGAGAGAGAGAGAGAAATTTGGAACCTCAGGTACTGTTTCGGCAAAGTTTCATCAAAATCGGTCCACGCGTCTAGGAGTAGTTGGATTAACCATTGTAAAGACAGTAAAACATCCAATATATATATATATATATATATATATATATATATATATATATATATATATATGTAAAGGAGCGTTGTGGTGTGGATGTGGATGTGATAGGAAGCGTTATGAGGAACACACTGAGGTGGTTTGGCCATGTGGAGAGGATGGAGGGTGAAAGACTGACGAAGAGAGTGTATGTGAGTGAGGTGGAGGGGGGAAGAGGGAGGGGGAGGCCGAGGATGAGATGGAGGGATGGGGTGGAGAGGTATATGAGAGAGGGGTGTGTGAGTTGGGAGCAGGGCAGTGAAAAGGCGGGGGACAGGGCGACTTGGAGGCGATTTGTTTGTGGCCACCCCAAACGGGATTGAGGCGTCTGGCAAAATATATATATATATATATATATATATATATATATATATATATATATATATATATATATATATATATATATATATATATATATATATATATAAGACTGGTTCATTTCAAATCATAAATTTTCTGTTACAACTACAGAATTTGGGTTTATGGCATATCTGGATATTCATTTTCATCATTTAATTTTGGTAAGTAAAATTATTATTTTTTTTTTTATCAATTTACATTTATTATACCTAATAGTCTTCGTTGTGTCAGTCTGGTGGCTTATGTTGTGGGGTTTGTTAGTTTCTGTAATTTACGCTGTCAAGATGTCACCATCACGTAGAATTCGAATGTCATGACAACGGTTCAACTTATAGAAACTGAAACTAAGTGGTTCATGCCAGTTTATTCCTGCTTTGTCCTGTCTACCGTATCATATTCCTTTACCTGTGTAGCTGTGGGGAGATTCTCGAAGGTGAATAATATCAGTTAACATCAACCAGAACACAATAATTCCGACTTGTTGCCCAAAACATTTCGTAGAGGCCAGTTTTCCGTTGTAGTCCTTAGGGATCGAGTAATTCAGTTTCGAAAATATCAAACTGGTCTTACATTTGTAGCACTTTTTTACTTTACTGATTCAACTGCTGGCCTGGGATCACAAAACATTTTTAATGGGAATTTAGGAATCCATTGGCAAAAAAAAAAAGAAAAAAAAAAAAGAAAAAAAAAGTTTTCGTGGTTTTGTAAATGGAGTATGTTGTGTGAGTGATATTTTGGGCTAATGATGGAGCGACAGAATTACAGTGTTAATACCCGAACACAGGCATATATCTATACATTGGTGTGCTGTGTTAAGTTGTGATTTTTCCTGACAAGAAATAGTGATATAGATAGATAGACAGATATATATATATATATATATATATATATATATATATATATATATATATATATAGATAGATAGATAGATAGATAGATGGATATATATATATATATATATATATATATATATATATATATATATATATATATTTTACGTGTCCGACTCTGGGCAAAGGCTCAGGGCCTATTTCTTAGGGGGCAGTGACCTATCCCAAGGCCCAGTAGTCCTCCTACACCTCCACATGTCACCACTTCGGCGCTAACACCCACCGACCATATTGAATATATGCTATGGCTGTCTCATACAGGACTGGTGTACTGGATATATATATATATATATATATATATATATATATATATATATATATATATATATATATATATATATATATATATATATATGTATATATCAGATTTGCATGGTAAAGTACCAAAACCATGCATTATGATACCTGACATTAAATTTCTTCTTTTACTGAAAATATCATTGAAGAAAAATAAAAGCCATCACAAGGAATCTTACCTTATCTCGCCTGTGTTCATTCATACCATCATAACCCAGCTTTCTGCACGTACTTCTATAATCTACCTCAACTCACTTATATGCGTCATGACATTTCGATCCATCTTTGTATATATTCTTCCCTCAGAAATATTAAGCTACTGTCCTCTATGTCATTTCAGCTCCATCTTTATTTCCTACATTTGTTCCTGAACTTTGTATCTCTCTTCTGTTTGTATGATTATTCTCTTTATCCTGTGCACTTCGTTCGAAGAACGTTGCAATTTTTCCACTTTAAAAATAGGATACTTTATTCAACAACACAGATGATTCTCATTACTTGGGACACTTCTGTATCAACGATATTCTTTGAGTAAGCCTTGCAATCTTTCCTCCCTGGCTATGCAATATATCATTGTCTTAATATAATATTAAAGTTGGAAATATTTCCGGCAGTGTGTTGCGAGGGGGTAACTGAACAAATACTCGAGTGCTTCCTCATTGACCCTGGCACACACACCAGAAAGCCAGCCAGGAGACAGGACGTGTGTGCTGGGCAATCCCCAGGTCCTGTCCTCCCTCTTTACTATTTTTAACCAGCCCATACCCCACTGACCGGGCTAATATATGGCCCGGCCTGCACTACATGTGCAGGAAATCTTTAAACAACACAAACATTGACCCTGGCTTAATTTTCGAATGTATTAGAATCCCTTCCATCATCATACCAACATTTCTTACGCTGCCCTGATGCCTTCCTGCCATTAGAGTGCCACCAGTAGTTCTCATCACCACCCTGACATTAGAGTGCCACCAGTAGTTCTCATCACCACCCTGACAGTAGAGTGCCACCAGTCCTCATCACCACCTTGCTATCATCGCCCCGCCAACACCACCCTGCCTTAGAGTGTCACCAGTAATTCTAATCATCACCCCGCCATCATCACGCTGCCATCAACACCCTGTCAACTCCACCCTGCCATTAGCGTGCCACCAGTTCTCATCACCATGCTGCCAACAAAGGGCCATGATTATTTCTCACCACCACCATGCTATAACTTTCCGACAATCAATAATGGCCATCACCAATCTGCCACCATCCTTCTAGCACCAGCGTACCAAATTAATGCTCATCATCGTTGCACCATCATTAGGTTTATCACCACCCTGCCATCAGTAATGCTCATCACCACGCTGCCATCAGTAATGCTCATCACCACTCTGCCATCAGTAATGCTCATCACCACGCTGCCATCAGTAAAGCTCATCACCACTCTGCCATCAGTAATGCTCATCACCACCCTGCCATCAGTAATGCTCATCACCACGCTGCCATCAGTAATGCTCATCACCACTCTGCCATCAGTAATGCTCATCACCACTCTGCCATCAGTAATGCTCATCACCACGCTGCCATCAGTAATGCTCATCACCACTCTGCCATCAGTAATGCTCATCACCACTCTGCCATCAGTAATGCTCATCACCACGCTACTGTCATCAATTCTCATCACCACCTCGTCATCACCTTCCCATCATCTCTACACCCTACCGATAGCATTATAGACGCAAATTGCCTTCATCTGTTTCATAATAATTCCTCATTCCTTCCTGCCATATTTTGAAATCATTTAGAGACCAACGCCATCAATATGTTTTATTTTCAACATTCCGCCTCCATTTACCACCTCACTTCCACAGTCCCACAACCACGCTGCCACTCTATCACTGCCATTACCCAACACAGGACCACCATCCCACCACATGACCATCTTTCCACCACAGTGCACTACCACCATCACTCATCACCCTGCACTATACTACCACCATCAACACCTGACACAACGGTCCATTACCACCATCCATCATCACCCAGCACCATACCGTCACCAAATAAACCCACACCATCAACACTTGACACCACAGTTCTATCACCATCCACCATATCGTCTATATAACTTAACTGTCACCAGCATATAGGAACATTCTTCTCTCCTCCACTATACAATAGTTTTCCTAACGTGGAAAATATCAGTCTTTACGAACAGTCACCGTCTCTCTGATGTATGTCAAAATTTCCCTGATATACATTATTTTATTAATTAAAAACGAAACTGTTTTTTGAAGTTTCTAGAAATACCAATAGATCTACATTACTAATTATTCAACACTATAACCTGGCAGAAATAATAATTGTCAACCCATCACCATCCGTGCATGACAGTTGGTGTGTGACACGTGACTTTACTGATGTTAATCAGAACATTCTCTCTCTCTTTCTCTCTCTCTCTCTCTCTCTCTCTCTCTCTCCCGCGCAGGGACAATGGTTGGTGGCAACTGGGGAGAACAGGTGCGACAGAAGCAAGAGAGTTTAGGCAGGTTAGTCTGAGGAATAGAGAGAATTTGGCAGGGAGTCAAGGGCACAGGCAGGGTAGAGGTGGAGGCAGGGGCAGGTTAGGCAAGGAGGTACGGGGGCAGGGACAAGGGTAGGTTAGACAAGTAGGCAAGGAGGGTTAGACAGGGAGGAAGGGAAAGTAATAAAGGAAGGAAGGGTAAGGGCAGATTGGCAGGGAGACAGGGGCGTGGGCAAGTTAGTCAGTGGCAGGGGAGTTTTAGTCAAGAGGACGGCGTTCTTAGGGTTCTTTCTTGTCACCAGCTTTCTTCCCCCTATTTATTAATGACCTTCTGAGCTGCACATCCTGCCCTAACCACTCATATGCTGATGACGCCACCCTTCACATTTCCATATACTTCTCACAGCGTCTATCACAGCAGTTACTTCAGCAGTAACAAGATGAGGCTATGCTATGGTACACCTGATTATTTACTTGGCTCATATTTCCGTTTCGGGTAAAAGATCGCTTGTTTGTTTCCAGAGCACAAGTTCACCCAACAAACATGCATCGCAGGAGTATCCCCTAATACTGAACAAAAACAACGAAAGTCTTCGTGATCTCTCAGTCTAAGAGACGGTGAGGTAAGCCTACTTCATACTTATTTTTACCCCTGCACAGCTGTTAGTTTTTCACTGAGGCCATATTCGTCCCTGCGTACAGTATATCTCTCATATGTATACACAGTATGCGGTTGTGTGTATGTGGGGATGTGGGTGGGAGGCTAACGACTTTCATCATTTCGAAACAAGATGGGGTCAGAAGTTTTTCATCTAATCATCTCTCCTCCTCGTACTGACCACCTAAAACTCCCCCCCCCCCACTCTCTCTCTCTCTCTCTGCTGCAGTGATTTATCTTAATCCAACTTCTGCCTCTGCTTCAGTGATCACTGCCGTGTTCAGTTATCTCCTTGCATCCCTTCTCCATCATGGTGGCACCACAGCACCTGTCTGCCAATGCACTGGTGTACCGGTGCATTCTCTAGAAGTTTGACACTTTCACTCTCACATAATCGCCCAGGTACAGAGTATACAAGGCTTTGATAGTAACACTGAATAGAGCAGAGATTTATCAAATCCATACAACACAAAGAATGGAGTTTCACCAATGGATCCCATTAACAGAGCCGTTGACTGAAATAGCAACTTGTAATATCCACCCATCCCAACAGGTGCTCTGAGAACCTAAAGGCGAGTCCACACGTGTCTCCAAACATGTGTTAACAACACAGCTGGCAACATGTTTGGCTACATGTATGCAACAGTATTTGGACAGATGTATGCAAACATGTTTCAGTGCAGCTTCGAACTTAAATGGCAGCAGAGGCAATGTGAAAAGTGTGTCGTGTGTCCATACCGGGCAGGCGAGACCTCATCATGATGCTGACAACGTAATCTGGACGCTGGTGTTCCAAGCATGTTTGCGGCTTGTTCGTTATTGTGTTGTTTATATGTTGCCAGCACATGTTCCACCACACGTGTGGACGCGCACTAAGTTCCTCAAGCTCTGTAACAACTTACAATTTTGTATTTCAACAATACCATTAAAGGCAGGAAGAATGGATGTAACATTACATTTAATGATAATATACTTCTTACAAATCTCAACAAGAAGACTGTTGTTGAACTCAGAACGATTATCAGTAATTATGGTTGATGGCTTAGTAAACGGACAAATAACATGATCATTGAAGGCACGAGCAATTGTCTCAGCAGTCTTGTCTTGCAGAACCGCGAGAACACAGTAACGTGAGAATTGATCAACAGTTACGGATAAATACTCTGAACCAGACTCCGTAAAAGGTAACTTAAGGAGATCAAATGGTTTCCCATGGACGTGATGCAACCGCCAATGTATTACATTATACATCATATACATTGAATATATTATACATTCTATACATTAAATGTATATGCTCAGCCAGGTTAGTATAAAAGGAGTTGAGCGATGACAGACTCATACAGGAACTCAGTTTGTAAAATTCCTCCAACGACATCTTGACATCCTGATCGTAGGTATGTCCTACTCCCTTGGTGTCTAGTTTCTTTCACGATGTTACTGAGTCGTTGGGAGACCAAGGTTTGTTCACATACAGCTTGTGTCAGCACGTTACACTGAGTTTGCAACTAATCTGATCTGTACACAGCAAGAAGTCTCTCAGGAACTACACTGCACATTCGCAACGCGAACTCTCTCAGCAACTGTATCATACAATAGCTATAAACTAGACATATACCTTATCTTACATATTAAAATTAGACATCCATACACACTGCATATTTGCTTATGTGGTTACCCACCAACGTTTGAAAACGTTTCCCTTGGCTGTAGGAAATAATTTGTCTTACCACTCACTTTGAGTCACCTGAAGTATCACTCTCTACCTCTAGTGCAGCGTTTCTTAACCTTTTCCGACCTCAGCACCCCCTGTAATAAGGTCTCAGTCCAGCCAGCATCCCGTTACATCTAGTTACTGGGACTACAGTTGCTACACTACTGCAGGGTTAAAGTAAGATGAAGTACTGCCTAACAGTTTGTTTTATATATTCTCAAAAAAAAAAAAAAAAAAAAGGATGCCAATACTAAGCAACACCAATAAGGAAAAAAAAAAAAACAATAATGCAGCATTCTCCAGCACCCCCTAAAATTTATTTCAGCACCCCAGGTTAAGAAACGCTGCTCTAGTGAGTGAATGGTAGAGACCTTCACCTACTAGAACCTATATCAATAATAAGAAGAGGCACATTTTTACAGCAAAAAGGAGAAAGAAAAAGCCTCCTCCATCCTTTTCCTTGCTCTCCCACCATCACTCAGTAAAAAATACTACCTTCCTTCCCTCCAGAAAATGATAGACGAAAAAATATATATATATAAGCGTAGGAATGATAAGGAAAATAATAAATCCAGACCCTGCACTTCCTCTCCCGAACGCCGCCCACTTCCTATAAAATAAAAGAAGAGAACAGATATGTGGAGGGACATGCGGGCGACCTGGCAGCTCCTCCGTGAAAATGGAATTTCTTTTCTTGGTATCAACTTATTCCCGTGAAATATGACCTCCATGGCCAACCCACCAACAGGCCTCCACAAAGACTGGTAGATGACATTACTGCTTCCACTGTAGGCTACACCACCCAACGCGTGAAGCCCAATTCTTCCTTCATAATAAACAAGTAATATAGTGGACGGAGGGGAGAAGCTCTAGAAAATACAGAATGGTCAGTCTGGTCGTCAACCTAGCGGATGTTATAATACATACAACAAAGCTAAACCAACAAACTACAGAAGGGGTAATAAAAAAAAATCCAACTGTAAGTTAAAAAAAAATCATTATTCGTACCCACCGCCCACCCTCACAACCCACACTCACAACTACACCATCCCTGCACCCACCCTCTAACAACCACTGCAACCACACCAACCTCTACATAACTCATACACTCACACCCGCCCCTACACAACTCCCACACTCACACTCTCCTCAAAACAACTGTTGCACCCATGACCACTCACCTCGTTTACCAATACCACCTCTACCCCCACACCTCCACAACCCTCACAACCACACCTGCACAACATACCTATACTACTGCACCAACAGAAGACACACTTACCACCACACCTAAACAACACACACTTACCACCACACCTAAACAACACACACTTATCACCACACCTCTACAGCACACACTTACCACCAAACCACAACACATACCACACCTCCACAGCACACACTTACCACCACACCATAACACACACCACCACACCTCCACAACACACACCACAACACCTCCACAACACACACTTACCACCACACCACAAAACACACCACCACACCAACACAACACACACTTACCACCATACCTCCACAACACACACTTACCAGCACACCTCCACAACACACACTTACCACCACAACACAAAACACACCAGCACACCAACACAACACACACTTACCACCATACCTCCACAACACACACTTACCACCACACGTAAACAACACACACTTACCACCACACCACAGCACACACTTACCAGCACACCTCCACAGCACACACTTACCACCACAGCACAACACACACCACCACACCTCCACAACACACACTTACCACCATACCTCCACAATACACATTTACCACCACACCTCCACAATACACACTTACCACCACACCTCCATAATACACACTTACCACCACACCTCCATAATACACACTTACCACCACACCTCCACAATACACACTTACCACCACACCTCCACAACACACACTTACCACTACACTCACAACACACACTTACCACTACACTCACAACACACACTTACCACCACACCTCCACAACGCACACTTGTTGTACCACCACACCTCCACAACACACACTTACCACCACACCTCCACAACACACACCTACCACCACACCCACAACACACACTCACCACCACACCTCCACAACACACACTTACTACCACACCTTCACAACACACACTGACCACCACACCCACAACACACACTTACCACCACACCTCCACAACACACACTTACGACCACACCACCACAACACACACCACCACACCTCCACAACACACACTTACCACCACACCTCCACAACACACACTTACCACCACACCACAACACACACTTACTACCATACCTCCACAACACACACTTACTGTACCACTGCACCTCCACAACACACACTTACTGTACCACCGCACCTCCACAACACACACCACCACACCTCCACAAACACACACTTACCATCACACCTGCACAACATACACCTACCACCACACCTGCACAACACACACTTACCATCACACCTGCACAACACACACTTACCACCACACCTCCACAGCACACACTTACCACCACACCTCCACAACACACACTTATCACCACACCTTCACAACACACACTTACCACCATACCTCCCAACACACACTTATCACCACGCCTTCACAACATACACTTTCTGTACCAACACACCTCCACAACACACACTTACCACCACAGGTCCACAACACACACGTACCACCACACCTTCACAACACACACTGACCACCACACCTCCACAACACACACTTACCACCACACCTGCACAACACACACTTACCACCACACCTCCGCAACACACACTTACCACCACACCACCACAACACACACTTACCACCACACCTCCACAACACACACTTACCACCACACCTCCACAAACACACACTTACCACCACACCACAACACACACTTACTGTACCACCACACCTCCACAACACACACTTACTATACCACCACACCTCCACAACACACACTTAATGTACCACAACACTTCCACAACACACACTTACCACCACACCTCCACAAACACACACTTACCACCACACCTCCTCAACATACACCTACCACCACTCCTCCACAACACACACTTACCACCACACCTCCACAACACACTTACCACCACACCCACAACACACACTTACCACCACATCTCCACAACACACACTTACCACCACACCCACGGCACACACTTACCATCACACCTTCACAACACACACTGACCACCACACCCACAACACACACTTGCCACCACAACTCCACAACACACAGTAACCACCACCCTTCCACAACACACGCTTACTACCATCCCTCCACAAAACACACTTTCTACCAAACGTGCACAACACACACTTATCAGCACAACCCAACGAAACACACTTAACACAACACCTTTTAAACACAAACTTACCACCACACCCCCTACTACACAGACGTACCATCATACGTCTACAATACACACTTACACCACACCTCCACAAGACATACTGACCACCACAACTCCACAAGACACACTTACACCACAACTCCACAAGACACACTTACACCACAACTCCACAAGACACACTTACACCACACCTCCACAAGGCATACTGACCACCACACCACAAGACACACTTACCGCCACACCTCCACAACACCAGAACACCCAGTTACCACCCCACTGCCACAACACACTTATCACCACACCTCCACATCACATTTACTACCACACCCCATAGCACAAACTTACCATTACAGTCTCACAGCACACATTTATCGAAATACCTCCACAGCACACACTCACCACCATACCTCCATATCACACACTCACCACAGCATCTCCACATCATACACTGACTACCACATCTCAGCATCACATATTTATCACCACACAGCCACGGCACACACACACACTTACCACCACAACTTCACTCCATAAATCGACTATCACACCCCCACAGCATTTCATTATCACCAAACCTTCACAGCACTTATGACAAACCCACACAACATACGCCACCACACCCCTACAACACACATTTATGATCACACGTCCGTAACACACACCTACCACCAGAACTCCACAATATACACTTACCTCCACAGCTCCACAACACACACTTACTACCACACTCCCACGACACACACTTACCACCACACCTCCACAACACACGCTTACCACCAAACCTCAAACCTCCACAACACACACTTACCACGACACCTCCACAACACACACTTACCACCACACCTCCACAACAAACTCTTACTGTACCACCACACCTCCACAATACACACCTACCACCACACCCACAACACACACTTACCACCACACCTCCACAACACACTTACCACCACACCCACAACACACACACACTGACCACCACACCTCCATAACACACACTTACCACCACACCCACAACACACACTTACCACCACACCCACAACACACACTTACCACCACACCTCCATAACACACACTTACCACCACACCTCCACAACACACACTTACCACCACACCTCCACAACACACACTTACCACCACACCTCCACAACACACACTTACCACCACACCTCCACAACACACACTTACCACCACACCTCCGCAACACACACTTACAACCTCATCCACAATGGTCGCACACACATCTTAAACCCACACGTCCCACCCAGGGAAGAAGCATGCATTACCCAAGCAGATTTATTCCCACAAAATGTGTTCCTGATGACCCACACATCCCACTGTCATCTGGCAGTACTTCTGGCTTGAATGACTCGTACATTGCATCAAACGTTGGCTGGAAGACTTCCTACTTTATTTATAATGCCGTCGTTAGCCTCACTTTTTGAATTATTCAATTCCTACTAGGCTTTCCAGACAAAGTATTGGTGGTTTGCTTCTTCCATAGTGTAACAAAAATTTTCTCCTTTCATGATCATGGTTGATCCTCTTTCCTTGCAGTGCTCCATTTACCGCAGATCTCCATCCACAGCCCTCTTTTCCACTTCTTACTATGTTCTGACTTATCCATACTTGTTTTTTTTTTCTGTGCACACTTGTCCTGGGTTGTCTGTAGTCAGTCACACCATACAAACAAGTTCTGCAGAATATACTTATCTTCATCAACACTCAGGTGCTATCAATAATTTCATCCCAACCAACAGCTTCACGCATGCTCCTCGATTGTCCTTTCATGTGAATCGTAGTCCACCGCACTCCCCTCATCTCTCTCTCTCTCTCTCTCTCACACACACACACACACACACACACACACACACACACACACACACACACACACACACACACACACACACACACACACACACACACACACACACACCACACAGCTCGTTCCTCGCCCCTCTGACAACTAGGGTGCCATCAAGGAGAAGAGGGACCAGATGGGAGGTGAATTAAAGCCCATTGCCTCGTACGGGTCTATATGAAGGAGTCATTTGTGGCTGCCTGGGGGAAGGTTACAGCAGCGGTAGAAAAACGAGGGGTGGGGATGGTATGTAATGAAGGAGTGTGGCAGAGAAAACGTACAGGAGTACAAGTGAGGCGAGAAAGGTGACATAAAAGTGAAGGGGTTATAGTGAAAAGAGTTCTCACTCGAGAGAGAGGAAATTGTGAGGTAGAGAGAGGTAGAAGCGTGAAAGAAGGTAGAGGGGAATGGGTAACTAAGACTTCTGTAGGAAACGGTCGGGAGAGAGGTATGGAGGAGAGGGATGTTAAGGAGACTAGAATGAAGAAAGTATTTTAAATATAACCATGCAATAGAGTACTCTTATTAGAGCAGGTTTGTAGAAGAATGGGAACAATTGTTGCTCATGCGCTTGTTCACCAGTTCGGTTCTTTGGAGATATTCTTAAAATTAGCATCACTGAACTTCAGCACTGATAACTTTGGTGTAATTTTGATATTAATCTTATGAATATTTATCCATGATATGGAGAATCATGTAACCAAAATTTTTATTAACTCTACTTGTTTGTTTGTGTCGTGAATGACGGTATTATCATCATAAATACCGGTATTTATGTGAACTGGCTGACAGGTGAAAGAAAGAGAGAAGGAAAATGAAGACATGAGTAAAACACGTGTTGAAATGATGTCAAATGGAATATAGATAAGCTGGCAGCTAATCATCAGTAACCACGGATTGCATCTGTCTTGATCCTGTCTTCCTCAGTTCTTCTGTGGACTGTTGTTGGACAGGCATATGTAGAAGACAGATATGTAGTTTAAAGACTGACATCAAACCATAAGTTTTGCATTAATATTACACGTCCTTACGTGAATATGTAAGTACAAATAAGATTGCTTGCCTGGACAAAAGCGCTCAGGACAACAGAAAATCCATTTTGAAAGACGACTTTATCATTAAAGAATTAAAGATGTGACTTTGTAGAGCTCAAGAGATAACTTCTGGACGACTCTTGCCACAGTAATGCAAGACAATATTGTAAATTATGTTATATATATATATATATATATATATATATATATATATATATATATATATATATATATATATATATATATATATATATATATATATATATATACACGCAACCGTATGTTAAAGGGAATTTGTGTAACCAGAAATCTCATGAAATCCCTTGGGAATTAGAGAAATGAGTGTTAGGATGGGTTAAGTAAGGTTAGGTTAATTTAGGCTGTGATTAGATTAGGCTGAGATAATCTAGGTTAAGTTTACGTTAGGTTAGGTTAGGTTAGGTTAGGTTAATTTAGATGAACGTTTAGCATAACTTAGCATTTTTCAAATTAACCTAACTTAACTAACCTAGCCTAGTCTAACCTAAAAAAAACTAGATTATCCCAGCCTAACCTAGCTGCAGCCTAAATGTACCTAACCTTCATTAACCCATCATAATTCAAACTCATTTCACGAGTTCCCTAGAGATTTCATTAAAGTCTATCTATCTATCTATCTATCTATCTATCTATCTATCTATCTATATATATATATATATATATATATATATATATATATATATATATATATATATATATATATATATTACATAATTTACAATATTATCTTGCATTATTGTGTCATGGCTATAATCACTGTTTAATATTTAATTATAAACGCTAGTATAATGCTGTAATACTCCTATAGTAATACTTTGATATTACTAACTTCCTGCTAATACTATGCCACTATACCACTATAACATATATGATAAAATCATGTCATAATTCACAGTTATATTTAAGTAGTTAATGGTATTGTTGAGTTTATAGGGTTTTCTTAAATAATATCACATTTTTACAACCCAAAGTAACTACTGTTAGTCAGTTTAATAAATGAGTGTGTACTGTATGTGCTTGTATATGTGTGTGTGTGTGTGTGTGTGTGTGTGTGTGTGTGTGTGTGTGTGTGTGTGTGTGTGTGTGTGTGTGTGTGTTATAAGAGCATTTGGATGGGAACGGGACTGAAACGGAATGGCAGTAAGTCCCTTCCTAGTTCAACAGTGATTTGCACCTGTTGTCATACTCACACACTTCCTACTGCTGTCACACACACCTTCCCTGCACTTTTATCACACTTGTCTACCTTCTCTCGCAGCTTTCTTACCCATTTGCACTTCCTCCTGCCTCAGACATCTGCCTCCCACTTGCCTCACCCAGTTTGCCCACCTACCTCACTCCCTGTTTTGTCTCTCTTCAGTATTAATATACGAGAATGAATCTCCCCACCGCCTCGTTAGTCTGGCTGAATCAGTGTTTGTGAAGTGTAATTAATTGTACCTGGGTAATTGGCCGGGCTGACGGCTGTGCTGGGGGCGAGTATGTGCGTGGGGTGGTGCTGTGTAGTGGTGTGGTGTGGTGTGGTGTAGTGTGATGTGATATGATGATGGAATATTGGACTAGGGCGTGACTTCAGTGGTGCTGAGTGTACTGCTGAAGTGGTATACATATATAGCAAGACATGGGTCAGGTTCGTTTCTGCAGTTCGTAGAAATTGTTATGACAGTGTATGTAGTGGAATAAATGTTGTGGTGTATGGGGATATTCGCGGTTTGGAATGGTGTGTTGTGTCCTGGTGTGTGATGACTTATGTTAGTTTAAATATGATGTGTTATAGTGTGTGGGTAAGGTGAGGAGGGTGAGTTCATTAGATCAGTGTGGTGTTATGTAAGTGTATAAGAGTGTATGAGTGTGGTGTGATGTAAGTGTATAAGAGTGAGTGTGGTGTGATGTATGTGTATAAGAGTGTGTGAATGTGGTGTGATGTAAGTGTGTAAGAGTGTGTAAATGAGGTGTGATGTAAGTGTGTAAGAGTGTGTGAGTGTGGTGTGATGTAAGTGTATAAGGGTGTGTTGAGTGTGGTGTGATGTAAGTGTATAAGAGTGAGTGTGGTGTGATGTAAGTGTATAAGAGTGTATGAGTGTGGTGTGATGTAAGTGTTCAAGTGTGTGTGTGGTGTGATGTAAGTGTATAAGAGTGTGTGAGTGTGGTGTGATGTAAGTGTATAAGAGTGTGTGAATATGGTGTGATGTAAGTGTTTGAGTGTGTGAGTGTGGTGTGATGTAAGTGTTTGAGTGTGTGAGTGTGGTGTGATGTGAGTATTTAAGTGTGTGAGTGTGGTGTGATATAAGTGTTTAAGAGTGTGTGAGTGTGGTGTGATGTGAGGTGTGGATATCATATCCCACCACGGAAACCACTTCATGGTGGGGGGCTTGCGAGCCGTGTAAATCTGATGGGCCGTACCAACGGGGGGAGATCCCCCCAGACTCAGCAGGAGGACACGTTTACTCATGCTGGAGGGGCCATCAGGGAGGGGTCAGACTAAGTGCTCCCAGGCCCACTACCTTGTGGATTACCCTTGGGTAGGTTAAGTCTACGGGAGCTAACCCCGAACGAAAAATCCGTGAGTGGTGTCCTACAGAAGGCGGGGCTCGACGGACAGAGCTCCCGACAAATTCCTGCAACCTTATTCACCAGATAGTCGTCATGAATATTCATGCCACCATCAAAGGCTGAGAAGGGCTAGGTCATGTGGTGGTAAGGGCTGTGCACCCTTACCATCACACCAAATTCATTCTTTGTTTATGCACACTGCAACACTCATTTTCCACTTTATCCTTTCTTCAGAATTAAAATACCTATGGCAACAGGATAGGGTGACAGCGACAGGTCATGGATGTGGTTGGAACTGGCTAGCTTGGGTTCTGCACATTGGCGGCAATGCCCCGTGGTCGCTGGCATGATGACATAAGAGCAGGTCATGCATTCGGCAGCATCCAGTGCGACTAAGTTTTTTTTTTATGCTAGGAAGAAGGAACCAAAGGCCATGAACCCGCAATAACTGTTCGTTTCAAGACAAAAAAAAAAAAAAAAAATACAAGAGACAAATTCAAGATCCGATTATTTCGAGATTCCTGGACACACTGTGTTTGAAAGACTGAAGATCATAGCTTGCAGGAAATACGGACAGAGGGAGACAGTTCCAGAGCTGACCTGTTGCATAAATGAAGGCCTGGGAGTAACGGTTAACTCTTGCATTAGAGTTGGACAGAAAAGGGATGAGAGTTTGCTGCTAGATGGGTGCTACAAGCCCGTCGTAGAGGTGGACGAATGCAAGCAGACAGTTCAGAGGAGCAGTAACCATTGAAGTAGGGATAGAAAAGAGATAAAGATGCAACAGTGCGGGGAAGAGACAGAGGTTGAAGGGAGCCAGTAAGAGGGGGAGAGTTAATGAGACGAAAAGCCTTTGACTCCACCCTATTGAGAAGAGCTGTATGTGGGGAGCCTCCCCACACATGAGAGTTGTACTCAGCACAAGGGCGGATAAAACCTGTGTATAGAGTCAACAGTTGTGAGAGGGTATAGAAGGAACAGAGTTGGCTTAGCACACCTAATCTCTTGGAAGCAGATTTTACAAGAGATGTACCAATATGATCTTTCCAAGATAAGCCCCTAGTGAATGAAACCCCAGTCATGTTCAAGGATGATGCAGGATTAAGCTGAATATTATTAAGCATTAGTGCGTACACCTATGGAAGATTTTGTCGGGTTGATAGGTGTAAGAACTTAGTCTTTGATGCATTAAAAACAGCAAGATTATTTTTACCCCAGTCAGAGACACGAGCCAAGTCAGACATTAGGTGTGCCATAGGCTCATCCCTTGTTTGTTGAAGTAACTGCTGAGATGAACGTTGCGGGAACCGAATGGAAAGGTGAAGGGTGGTCATCAGCGTACGAGTGGGTAGGGTTTGATGTACAGCTCAGAAGGTCATTGATGAATAAATGGAAGAGATTTGGTGATAGGACAGAGCCCTGATTAACACCACTATTGATAAATCTAGGAGAAGAACGATGGCCGTCTACCACAGCGGCTATAGAACGACCAGAAAGGAAGCTAGAGGTAGAAAGATAGAAACTGTAAGAGAGCACTTTGGAAATGGGTGCCCAACTGCTTACCCCTGGTGGGGAGGAGTTTGGAAAAGGTAACCTAAACATCTGCTACTCTGCACCACCCGGGCAGATAACTGCATCAGTCATGGCATCCACACTGCGATCGGAAAAACAGAAGAATCCCTCTGACTCTTGCTACCCAGAATATACAAACCTTGCTTGATACTCACCAAGACACGTGACCACGCCATATAACTGCCCTTATTGTTCATGAACTGAAAAGATATAAAACTGACATTGCTGCCTTCTCTGAGACTCACCTCTCAGGAGCTGGCAACCTAACAGCAGCAGGAGAAGGGTACACCTGTTTCTGGATGGGATACCCAGACCATGTAAGAAACCATGGTATTGGCTTGGCAGTCCGAATCAGCCTACTACAGAACATCCAAGAATCCCCTGTGGGTATCTCAGAGCTGCTGATGTCCTGGCACATATAATCCTATAAAGGGCAATATGCAACATTCATCAGTGTCTTTGCACCAACACTTAGGACACCCTCAAAGGTTCCTTTTATTCCTTTCTGGATGCATCCATTTGCTCAATAGTACATAACGACAAAGTCATCCTGCTTAGAGATTCTAATGCCAGAGTTGGGAAAGGTAATCACCTCTAAGCTGCCAAGGTGTAAGTAACATGAACAGCAGTGGCCTTAGACTGCTTTACTTAAGCTCAGAACACAGTCTGGTCATCACTAACACCATTTTTCAACTTAAGAACAATCACAAGACCACATGGATGCATCCATGATCTAGATATTTACACCTAATTGATTATCTCAATAAGTCGGTGAGATCGAAGAAAAGCTCTTAGAACCCGAGCTATGATCCATAATTATGATATATGTAGGTGCTGAGTGTTCAACAGACTATAAACTTATACTTATCAAACTGCAATTAGTCATACGTTCACCAATCTGCCATAGATCATCCTCCATGAAACTAAACAAAGGAATTTTAAATGATGTGACAACTTGTAACACCTTCTGCAGCACTATTACAGAGACGTTCTCTCATTGCCCACCACTTGACCCAAACAACAAGCAACAAACCTGGATGCAAACTAGCTAAACAATAAAACACTGCTTTAAAAGCTCTGCAGAAGAAACCCTGGGCTTCTCCACTCGTCTAGATAAAGTCTGCCTTGATGAAAATGCTGAGGACATACGAGACCTGATGGCACTGAAGAATAGGGCATGTAACAGATGGATTGCTCATCGTACCTCCTTAACTAAAAAAAAAAAAAAAAAAAAAGTGAATTCTAGAATCTCAGAAGTGAAACCCAGAGAAACTGCGTGACACGGAGACAAATGACGTAATGAGCAAGCGAAAGAGCTGCAAAGACTGGCTGATACTAATGACCAAAACGAATCAACCACAACTCAGCCTCTTTAGGACGTCTTAGATCCAGAGCCTTTGAAGACGTCAAACAGAGAATCCAGACGAAGGTATGAGTATATACTGCTGTATGCCTCTCCACCACCTTATACGGTGCTGAATCCTGGATTACTTACCAGCGTCACATCAAACAAGTTGAGTCATTTGGCATTCGAAGTTAGTGTAAATCCTAGGACTCACAATGGAAGGATAAAGTCCATCACTCACAAATTCTCCAGTGAACAAAGTCAATCAGCATAGAAACTATGCTGGCTTAAAAACAACTGAGATAGGTCGGATATGTGTTCCACATGCCTGAGCATTGCGTTCCCCACCAGGTTCTGTATGGCGAACTCCCTACAACACGTTGCAACCCAGACAGACAGAAGAAGAGATGTATAGATTATTTAGGACAACTTTAAAGAAATGCAAAATCATACCAAAAGATCTTGGAACCAATGCCTCTGACAGAAAACAGTGGTGAGTCCTCTTCAGCGAAGGAAACCATCTTGAAGAAGCCCGGAACCTGGCCAGAGAAGAGGATAGAAAACGGAAGCACAATCAAAACAGAGTTCCCCCAGCAAACCTAGCTTGACATGTCGACTGTATGGTACAGTTTGCGGATCCAGGATTGGTCTGCAGAGTCACACACGTTGGCACCAACGACAGTGAGAAACACATCATTCTAGTGAATATAGTAGCCGTAGTCTTCTGTAGTAGAAGCACAGATTAATGTAAGGATATCATATGGAGTGTGAGTGTAGTGGATCAGTGAGATACGTGTTGGTGCATAAGTGTCGTAGTGAAACGTGAATAGCTGTAATGAAGTGGTGTGGTATAGCCTACTGGCAGTGCAATAGATATGGTGGTAGAGTGACCGTGACTGTTCGTGGCTCTTTGGATGTGAAGTCTAACCAGCAGCACTAATGTGTTGTAATGTAGGGTGATGTTGCCAGTGTGGTCAACTAGAATAAGATGACAGTATTTTGGGATGCAAGCTTGGATGTGAAAATAGGGTACTTGCATTGTCAGTAGCCTTCATGAGATTGTATACAAGTATACCTTAGCAAAAAAAAAAAAAAAAAAGGAACTTTAACTGAAGTTTAAAAAAGTATAGGCTCAAGCTAATCTGATTCCTTGTTTTTTGGGCAACATCTATTTAATCTATGAGAAAAGGTATTTTTGCCAAAGCTTAAGTATAAATTCAACTCTGTCCAAAAAAATAATTTTCTGGTGTGTGTGTGTGTGTGTGTGTGTGTGTGTGTGTGTGTGTGTGTGTGTGTGTGTGTGTGTGTGTGTGTGTTACAAACTAGGTCAGTTGACGCACACGAATATCTTTGAATCATTTTAACTTATAAAACTCAGTTTTTGCATATTTGTAGAGACAGATGAGACAATAGGATCAGCGGGAGGGAAGGCAAGTGGGAGGTAAGGTGTGCGGGAAACAAAACACGAACCCACTAGAGGAAAAGTGGGGGGAAATGCGGGGAGGAAGTAGTGAAAAACAATGAGTGCGGAGGAATGAGGGAATGCAGGAGAGAAGTAGGGACAGATAGGATGCAAGGTTCAAACCCTTTGTATTCAGATAGCATTGTATATTGTGGCAGTATTTGGTACATTGCATCGACTCTGTAGTTACACAACATCCTCATCACATGCTGTACATGGCAACTGTAACTGTGGGCCTGCATAGAATCCCCATATGTACTAGAATCACAATATTTTGGTCCAGAGAGTACCCTGGCTTCAGGCCAGGGACCAACACATTTACCTAACATAAATATGTCTCGTCCTCTCATGTTTTCTCCGGTCCAAGGCAAAGACAGGGTAAAATTGCATATATTTCTCCCGGTGAAGCCACTTTGGGATACTACCAGCTATCCAGCCACGGCCAGCAAACCGACAGCCATTATGACCCTCATGTGTCACGCCGCACCGCTCCAGCCACGGCAGGATTTAACCTGCAGTTGCTGAGTATAGGATTCTGCAGTGCTTCTGTGATGCTTGGATTTGTTCTGCTATCTTCGTAGATTGAAAAACTTATCGAGCATGCTGGAAGAACGATTTTTTAAGGTCACTATAATTACCTAAACAATGCCAGCTGGGTAAGGTACGACTTGGCGCTCCACTTCATTCAGAGAGTCTCGGATATCATAATGATGATGATGATGATGATGATGATCTTTTCAGCGGTTTTCGTTATAAGCTGAGCTACACAGTTTATAAATTATGGAGGTAGAAATCATAAGAGTACCATACACTTTCACTGCTATGGGGAAAAAAACGAAACATTAATTATCAACCAAAGCACCATCGGGGATGCATATCCTGGTCTGACAAGCGTTGCTATCTTTCACTTTTGTTGTAGATATCCAGTGCTTATCAGACTGTATCTGTGACACTGACCTGACACTCATCCCTAATCCGTCTGCTTACGCTGTTGGGTTCCCTCAGTCACAAACTTATCACCTTATCCTGTCCCATCACTCCAGTAAGGCCTGTGGAGCCTCCAAAGAAGCGTTGTCTGTGGCACTTTGGAGGTGCTGATTTGGAGGCCCTCAGGCAGCATTTCCTGGATTATTCCTGTAATGATTATTGCTTCCATGGTCGAGAACCATCTGAGTGTGCCTTCCACATTACGGAGGTTATTCTCTTGGGCATGGAAGCATACATTCCTTTCTCATATCCTTTGACTAATGCAAAATAACCTTAGTTTAATCACGCTTGCTTTAATGCTGTTCACGGCAAGGAGAAGGCCTACAAAAGGTACCGGAGTCAACCCACTCCAGGATCTCATCTCTTATATGTTTCTGCTCGGAATTGTGCTGACTCTGTTCTTTGCTTTGCTAAAAATAATTTAATTCGTACTAAATGCTCTAAACTCTCCAGCTCGAATTCTTCCCACTCCTTCTGGCACCTTGCCAAAAACCTTTCTAACAACTTTACCTCAACATCCTTCCCTCCTCTTTTCGACTCTGATGGCTTTGTAGCTATTTCTTCTACTGGTAAAGCAGAAATCTTCACTCTGACTTTCTCCTCCAGCTCCACCCTAGACGATTCCGGTGCTGTTCCTCCATCACTTCCCTCCTCTGACTTCCTCGTGGCTGACATTAAAATTTCTTCAATGAGTGTATTGTCTGCCATCACTGGCCTCAATACTAACAAGGCATATGGGCCTGATGGGGTCCATCCTGTTGTCGCCAAGAACTGTGTTTCTGTGCTTACACCCTGCCTAGGTATACTCTTTCGCCTTTGTCTGTCAACTTGCACCTTTCCTTCTTGCTGGAAGCTTGCTCTCATTCAGCCAGTCCCAAAGAAGGGTGACCATTCCCAATTTCTTATCCCCCTAACTATCGCCCAATTGCTTTAACATCCTGTGTTTCAAGAGTTTTCGAGTCTATTCTTTAAAAAAACAAAAACAAAAAAAAACAGCATCTTCTTTCTTATCGCAACCTTCTTTCTGATCGTTAGCATGGGGTCTGCCAGGGACGCTCCACTGGCGATCTTCTAACCTACCTTTCAAACTCCTGGTCATCCTCCTTTCGGGACTTTGGCAAAAACTTTGTTATTGTAACTGACGTCTCAAAGGCTTTTGATAGAGTCTGGCATAAATCTTGAATTTCAAAACTGCCCTCTTACTGCTTCTATCCTTCTATCTGTGCCTTCATTTCTAGCTTCCTTTCTGGTCGTTCTATAGCAGCTGTTGTAGACGGCCACTGTTCTTCTCCTAGAGCTATCAATAATGGTGTTCCTCAGGGCTCTGTAATATCATCAACTCTCTTCCTTGTATTCATCAATGTCCTACTAGGCTGTACATATAACTGTCCACTCATGTGTAGATGACTCCACTCTTCATCTCTCCAGTCACTTCCCTCAGTATCCATCCCAGCAGTTACTTCAACAAACAAGGGATGAGGCTATGGCACACCTTATGTCTGACTTTGCTCATATCTCTGACTGGGGTAAAAATAATCTTGCTGTTTTTAATGCATCAAAACCCTTTTCTTACATCTATCAACCTGACAATATCTTCCACAGGAGTACCCTCTAGTTTTTAACAATATCCAGCTCATCCAGCATCTTCTTTAAACAAACATGGAGTTTTAGTCTCTCGGGATTTATCTTGGAAGGAACATAATACCTGTCTTGTAAAATCTGCTTCCAAGAGATTAGGTGTGCTAAGCCGACTCCGTGCTTTCTTTACCCCTGCGCAGTTGTTGATTTTTTACACATGCTTTATTCGCCCCCGTGTAGAGTACACCTCTCGTGTGGGGAGGCTCCCCACATACAGCTCTTCACAACAGCAATGACAGTTACAAAAGAGCCTAAACTATAAAAAGGGAAATTATCAAGACCTAAAGAAGTATTTCTTAGAAGTTGATTGGGAAAATGAGCTTAGATGACAAGATTTAAATCTATCTATCTATCTATAGCCCGACGCCCTAATCCCGCAAAGGGTGGCCGCAGACAAAACGCCTCCAAGTCACTCTGTCACCCACCATTTGACTCCCCTCCCCCCAACTCACCCCCCCCTCCCTCATATACCTCTCAACTCCATCCCTCCACCTCATCCTCGGTCTACCCCTCCCTCTCCCTCCCTCCACCTCACCTACATACACCCTCTTAGTCAGTCTTTCATTCTCCATCCTCTCCACATGTCCAAACCACCTCAGTGTATTTCTCCTAATCTTTTCAAATGCTGTATATAAAAAATTCTGTGAATTATATGAAATAGGAGTCCAGAAGTACATCCCACAGCACAAAGAAGCAGATAAGAAAATACAGAAATGGTTCAATACAGAATGTAAAAAATCAAAAGAAAGAAGAGATTTGTTGTGGAATAGATACAGAAGACACAATAGTGAAAGGGCGTATAATAATTACAAACAGGCAAGAAACGATTATACAAGAATAAGGAGGGAAGCCCAAAAACAGTTTGAGGAGGATATAATAAATAAAAGTAGTGATCAACCAAAGCTGTTTTACAGCTATATCAGAAGCAAAACCAAAGTAAAAGACATAATACAATCCATTACAGACGAGGGAATCACTTATACACAAGAGAAAGATATTTGTGAAGCACTAAATAAGAATTTCCAATTAGTTTTTACAGAAGAAAAAAATTTTGAGAGGGACTATGTGGAACATGCATGTCCACACATACTACCAGATATACAAATAGCAGAAAAAGTAATACAGGAGAAGTTAAGTAGATTCGACAGAGGAAAAGCAAGTGGTCCTGATGAAATTTCATGTTGGGTGCTACGAGAATGTGCAAAGGAGTTAAGCAAACCATTATTTTTAATTTTCAAGAAATCATTGAGTCAAGGTAAACTACCTGATATTTGGAAAATAGCAAATATTGTCCCCTTATTCAAGAAAGGAAATAGACAAAATCCACTCAACTACCGACCAGTATCACTGACCAGTGTTGTAAGCAAGGTATTAGAAAAGCTTATACGAAAAGCTTGGGTAAATCATCTAGAAGAACACAGTATGATAACAGAAAGACAGTTTGGTTTCAGAAAAGGAAAATCATGTGTTACTAATCTGTTGAGCTACTATGACAGAGTAACAAACACAATACAGGAAAGGGAAGGATGGGTGGACAGTATCTATTTAGATTTCAAGAAAGTTTTTGACACAGTACCACACCAAAGACTTTTATGGAAACTGTACCATCAAGGTGGAATTCGAGGCAAACTGTTTTGTTGGATGCAAGACTTTCTCATAAAAAGAGAAATGAGAACAGTACGAAGAGGAAACTACTCATCATGGAAAGAAGTGACTAGTGGAGTACCACAAGGTTCAGTGCTGGCACCAATCATGTTTTTAGTGTATATAAATGATATAAACAGTAACACTGGAAATGAGAGCTATCTGGATATGTTTGCAGATGATGCAAAAATACAAAGGAGAATTACTAACACAGACTCTCGTAAAGAGCTACAAGAAGAGTTAAATAAACTTCATGAATGGAGTAGTACATGGCAAATGGAATTCAATGTGGACAAGTGTCATGTAATCAAGTTTGGTAAAAGTGGAAAAAGACCTGATTGGGATTATAAGTTAGGAATTAAACCCTATACACATCAGAAAGACAGAAAGACCTAGGTGTGATTATCAATAACAGACTATCTCCGGCTGACCACATCAGCGAGAAGGTATGGAACATGTATACACTGCTTGCAAATATGAGAATAGCATTCACATACATAAATGAAGACATGCTAAGAAGGATAATAACATCATTCATTAGACCAACCCTGGAATATGCATCAGTAGTCTGGAGTCCTCATCTCAAACAGCACATAGACAAGATTGAAAAAGTTCAAAGGGCCGCTACAAGATGGATACCAAGCTTAAGGGACCTAAGCTACGAAGAAAGACTAAATAAACTGAATCTACCAACACTACAGGAGAGAAGGAAAAGAGGTGACATGATAATGCTATATAAGTGCATATCAGGGAAGGAGAAAATAGACATAAATGATTATTTAATATATGGAGAAGCATCAGCAAGAGGACACTGCAAAAAACTGCATAAGAAGAGAGGTGATAAAGACGTAAGGAAATTCAGTTTCCCAAACAGAGCAATTGATCAATGGAATGCACTACCGAATGAAATAGTGTGTGCCAAAACAATTCACAAATTTAAGGATATGTACGATAAATATGGTTTAAGACACGGGACAGTACGAGCTTGACTCATTCCTGTAAAGATACAATTAGGTAAGAACAATTAGGTAAGAACAAAGGGGAGTCAAAGGCTTATCATTTAATTAACTCTCCTCATCTCACGGGTCCTTCAACCTCTGTCTCTTCGCCTTACTGTTGTATCTTTATCTCTTCTCTATCGCTAGTTCAATGGTCACTGCTCCTCTGAGCTGTCTGCTCGCATCCCTCCACCACTACGGTGGGCGCATAGCAGCCGTCTAGCAACAAACTCTCATGCTTTTTCTGTCCAACTCTCTAAAGCAAGAGTTAACCATTACTCCCAGTCCTTCATGACCGCAGCAAGTCAACTCTGGCACTGTCTCCCTCTGTTTGTATTTCCTCCTGCCTATGATCTCCAGTCTTTCAAACGCAGTGTATCCTGGCATCTCGAAATGAACAGTTCTTGAATTTGGCTCTGTTATCTAGTTTTTGCTTTTTCTTGGAGGGCACACTTCCTTCTTGCTTGCATAAAAAAAAAGTTAATCAATCCTAACATCAAATACACAGTAAGATAACCGTAGTCTTGTGTGTCACTTTCATCACTGCAGTATGTCAAGGAAATGGGGGTTGAGGGTTAACACATTAACAGTCTCTCCATTGTTTTACATACTGCTGTTCCTGATTCACTTTGTAGTAAGCAAGAAAAATTGTTCATATGTAGCCACTCAATACAGGAAGGTGGGTACCAAGGTAGGGGAGGTCACATTCAACTCTGACAAGGAGGCCAGCCTGGTCCTGCCGAGTCAGACCAACATGGCTAGAAGCAAGACAATATAAATTTATAAACAGAGTGCGTGTGCATGATGGAGACAAGAAGAGGGAGGGGAGACAAGAGAAGAGAGGGGGCAGGAGAGGCTGTGAAGTAGGGCAAGGGCTGCTTGAGAATCGCTGATGGTTAGGCCTGAAAACTGTTCAGAAAGAAGTTAAGGGAAAAAATAAGAGCAAACAATTTACACTGGGTACTGTTGACCCACCTTAGGAGACAGGGATGGAGGAGAAGACAGAAGAAGCGGAACTACAGGTAATGCAGGAAGCCATCAATCGGCCATTGGCATGGAGAACCGTCCTTGACTAGGAAGGATAGGGAAGGTGTGGCAACTGGGGAGAGGGTTTCAAGGATAGAGAACTGAACAAGGAAAGGTGGACGGTCAGTAGTAGTGTAGGAGGTGTGTAAAGAGCAGCAGGAGTTTCTCGTGTCCATACAGGGGACAGACGGTCGCAGGAAGGTCGTGGCAAGGTCAGCGTGGATACAGGCGAGATCTCTGCCAGAGAGCAGAAAGGGAGGATAAAATGTCGAACGAATTCTTTGGAATCTGGCGACCATGCCAGAGGCACAAATTCGCTGGACCCTTTCGAGGAGAGTGACGTGGAAAACATTAATACGTTCTTCAGTATGACAAATGTACCTATTAATTCTTGTCTCCCTTCTGCCTCTTTTCTCCGTCCTCCTGTCTCCCTCTTTCCCGTCATTATTCTCAACAGCGTATTCATGCACAAGGTTCTTTTAACATTCCTTATCTTTAGTTTTCTCCATTTTTTTTTCGCCCTTCATTTCGTTTTCCGTTTATCCTTTTTTCATTATTCTACTCCTTTTTACTGGGTGTTCTCAAAACCGAATCCCTTCATTTTTCCGGGACCCTCATCCCTTCCACCAAGTTTGATTTAGAGCGGATTAAAACTATTTGAATTGATCTTGATCCATGGCCGTGGCCTTTATCCTGTTCCTGTGATCCTGACCTTTGACTGATTGCTCTCAAAATCACCCCCTTCTATTCTTTCCATATACTTAACCCTCCCTCAAAATTTGGTTTAAATCCAATAAAAATGCATAAGTTGTTCTTGCCATGTGACCTTCGCCTACTTTATTGTCCTAGAAAACAATACATTTGCTCCTTGACTGACTCTCAGCCTTTACATCATAGTTCCCTGCACCTGCGTTAAAACTATCTTAGCTATTTTACTAACAACCACACACATGGGTCGAACTTTGACCTTGCCCTAAGACCTAAGCCAATGACCGAAGCTCTTCAAAATTCAATTACGTCTTGTTTACACTCAACCGTTCCCCCAAGCTTGGTTTAAATAGGATACGCACCTTTTAAGATGTTCTTCCTAAGGCTACGTTTGACATCCTTGTCACCCTAAACCTCGACTATTTTTTTTTTTACCCACAGGTTTACTTATGTGCTGTCTTTCAACTCTTCCAGCATGTTGTGCTAAAATCCAATAAAACTGAGTTCTTTGTTAACACACCCACAGACACACAAATACGTACGTACACACGCCGTTCAAAACAATGCCCGTTCTCTCTCCGCGAACATGAAATTATAAATTGCGCAATTATTTTATTAGAAACGATTTTTTATTAGTTTTAATTTTTATGCATGTGAGTGATACGCCAACAGCAACACATTAATTGATGGATTACTCACCTTACTGAAATCAACAACAACAACAAAACATTGTATAGTTGGGACAATGGCTGGAAGTCGATTATATTTGGTGTAATAATCTTGTATGCGAAATAATACAAAAGATTTAGCTATAATAAAATGATGTAATGCTGTACTAAAATTTGTGATACTGCTGCATGTACTGAATGAAAGGAAGAGATTTCAAGTTTTGTGTTACAAATGCACGAAAAATATATTTGATAAAATCACAACCATTCGCGATTAGTCTTCTCCAGAAATATGTATCTTTAAGTGACGTATTTGGGAATCAGTTGGAAAGCAAGGCGTGTGAGCTGTCTCTGCACTTAGGGAATCGAGGAACATAATGGTGAGGATATTTTAGACACGGCATGGAAACCTAATTTATCGGAAATTACTAAGATAATGCTATATTATGAAAATTTTGCCCTTTTTTTTTAAACTACCTATTGCGTTCCTCATATTTGATAGTACAGAGCATTTGGATAAGCGATGTATAAACGGTCATTTAAAACACACAGTGTTTTACTTGTGCAGTTTGCACCCACTTACACCCGTTCTCGCCTCCATCCTAGGCTCCAGTGGTTCTAACTCAGCAAGCACAGGCCAGCTTATAGTCAGTGACATATCTTTCCGCTCCCCAGAAAAATTAAAATGTTATGATTAAAGCGAATGCAAATAAATGCCCACCTTTTACTCCTACTAGGAGTCCTGGACTTCCTTAATATCTTGCTACATTGTCGCTGTAAACATTGTTACCATTTTATTGTCAATTTCTCATGAAATATGCTCATAGAGTTATAACTTTTTTACAGCCTTATGTTCCTGTACCTCAGGTCGATGAACTTTGTCTTAGAAACAAAGAAAAAAGCCCTTATTCCTCTCATTTAACAAAAGGTCACCCCGAAATAAAAATAATTCGATTTTTGCAAGTGTATATTTACATGTATAATAATAATAAGAAAAGGAGAGCTTATACAAATACATTAGTACTCGGAATAACTGTTTATTACCTAGAATAAATCTAAGTTGCAGTTTGGCTTTGTTTCTTCAGGCAGCATAAAGTTCCTGCATCACTCTGACTGCACGTTCTGCTCACTGATTACTTCTTGGTATCTTGAGTAAGGATGGCTCCTGCTTCCAGCTATTCTGCAATGAATGCAGCTTTACTTCTGTTGTGTTTTCTGGGTGGTGGATGATTAGTCTCATCTTCATCCTTATATACACTGTCATCAGTTGCAGTGCAACTACCATTAGATGAAAGATCGTAAGATGTTGGTGGCACTGTTGCCTCTTTATCTCTTTTCTATCGCTACTTCCGTGGTAATTGCTCCTCTGAATTGTCTGCTTGCATCCCTCCAACTCTACGACGGGTGCGTAGCACCCGTCTAGCAATAAACTCTCATCCTTTTTCTGTCCAACTCTCTAATGCAAGAATTAACCGTTACTCCCAGTCCTTCATTTATGCAACAGGTAAACTTTGGAACTGTTTCCCTCTGTCCGTATTTCCTACTTCCTATGATCTCCAGTCTTTCAAACGCAGTGTGTCCAGGCATCTCGAAATGAACGGGTCTTGAATCTGGCTGTCTTTTGTATTGTTTTTGTTTTGTTTTTTGGAAGGAACAGTTTTGCGGGCTCTTAGCCTTTGGTTTCTTCTTCCTCGCATAATATATATATATATATATATATATATATATATATATATATATATATATATATATATATATATATATATATACAGTATATAGGTTCATCAGGGAGTTTTCACTTTTTTGAAGGGTGAATGCTTTCCTTATTTGCAACTTGACCTGTTGAGTACCCCACTTTTCCTCTGCTTTGCACTTGTAGGCGGTAGAGTTGTTTGTCTTCAGTGGATAACCATTGACCATTTACTTTTGTGATATCAAAACGTGTATTTAGGGCATCATATTTTCCCCTCTTAACAATTTCATCGTACGATTTTAGCACATTGTCAAGCTTTGTTTGTATTGCTTGATCTGACACATGTGGAAAGTTCAATTTATTCTCCCATAATTTTGTAACTTCTTTGGAAATTTCGACTATTCGTTCTTTTCTTAATTTGATTTTTGCTCCAAGAAATTGGTAACGTCCAACAACTTGCATTTGGTTCGGCATTCTGCATTTTTCTTCTAATGACTATTCTTCTAAAGGCACAATTCCTCTTCTTCTGTGTGACTGCTGGAACCACACCAAATTATTGGTACAGGCATCCTTGTTCTGTACGATAGTATCACTTCTTTTGTGCGACATCATGCTTATCTGAAAAAAAAAAAATAAATAAATAATATATAACAGTAACACACTAAGCAATTATTTTGCTGACTGTTCACCTGCAAACCGCGAAGATAACTGTTAGATGCTGAAAACTGCGTCCCGTTTTATAATACTTAGATTATTCTAGAATGTTCTAAACAATGTTCAATTATACTAGAATGTTACAAACTGTTCTAGAAAATTCTGAACAGTTGTAAAATCTTTTGTGCGAGTCTATAAAGTTATAAAAATCTTTATAAAGATTTAGAAAGTGATAAAACTTGCGTGTGGTAACGTTAAATATATGGTAATCCATTTTCTGATAAGGGGTGACTTTTTTTTTTTTTAACTGAGAGGAATAAGGGCTTTTTTCTTTGTTTTTAAACAAAAGTTCATCAGTTCATGATACAGGCTACCTTTATTTGAAAAAAAAAAAAAAAAAATCAAAAACTTATAACCCTAAATTGCTCAACCTTCTAGGAAACCCTGTATGTCTAATAACCATAGGGACATCATCCACACACACTTCTGAAGCAGTCCGGCTTCAGATTTCCGTTCTGCTTATCATTTTAACACCACATGATGAGTTTGATTTTCCTAGGATGATCATCCCAACATTTTCTTATTTTTAATATCTAAACTAACTTACCTTAACCCAACCTAACAGGTTAACCTAAACGACTAACAGACTACGATAACCTGAGGCTAAGAAAACATACCTAACCCAGCCTAGACTTTCCTGGTTAAGATTATGTTCAAAATGGTACACACGAGGGATATCAGCGCCCAGGCCTATTCGGTACCACATTTTTGATGAGCATGCCGAGCTCTTTCAGTGTTCCATCAGTCACCCGATACCATCTCACACCACCAGCTTCTTATAGTGGACCCACGCCCTTTCATGTGCCATCATATTCTCTCTGATTAGGTCTACTCTTATACCTTTTTTCAGTCTTTCCGCTCTGTAAGTAATCCCTCCCCTTCGATCCTTCTGCCTCTTATCCCCTTCAAATCCCCTCTTTATGCCTTGCTCTCTTGATCTCCCCTCCTCGGCTCTCTTTCACGTTTCTGGACCTTCCCCTTGAACAGCAGTCTCCGCCTCCACTTCCTCCTCCCACCACTAATTACTTAAACTTTTCATCTATTCTCCTGCTACCCCTTCTTCCATTTCTCGCCGCCATTCTACCTTAACTGCCATTAAATTCTCTCCAAAAAGTATTCATCATCTTCTCATCCAGGATCCATTTTTCTAAGACCAACTTTCACCTCCCTTCATACTTCCGTTTTCCCATCTCAAGTGACCCATTTACGAACCTTTCTCAGTGCCCATTCTGAATACTCCGTCCTTTTCACACCTTTCCCCTCCTCCAAGAATTTCGCTTATCCCGGTTCCCATCTTCACCCACCTCCCTTCTTATTGCCTCTGATTCACCCACCTCCCTCCTTTCCTCCACCCTCACCTTGCAGGTCTGGAGCTGACAGCGTGAGGCTCTCATTAGCGCTCCTTATCAGGCTGCGGCAGCGTCACTCATCTTTACCCCCCTCCCCTCCTCTTCCCTCCAGAACTAGGTTTTTTTTTTTCTTTTAATGGTCGGACTATTTCACTGAAACCGTAAAGCCTTTGTGATAGGGGTATGCAGTACTCTCTCTCTCTCTCTCTCTCTCTCTCTCTCTCTCTCTCTCTCTCTTTCTCTCAAGCCATTTAAGTAATTACAAACATGTTTCCGTCACCGAAGCAATAATCCGGTGCTTGTTGATATAATCGCTCTCAGCCCCGCACCACCAATTACTGTCTGTGCAGTGGGTTCGGCCACAACAAATTACCTTGGTGGACACACTGGCAGGTAATGTTGGCTGCCTTGTGTGATGGTGATGGTGGTTGTGGTTGTGGTGGCGGGGGTGGGAGTTATTCATAGGTAATATGGGCCTCAACTTATGAAACGGCTCCTTTCTCTGATGTATTTTATCTGCCATCTTTCTTTAAGCAAACTTTATTCATAGTCAGTCTAATTTTTCCAGTTGTGTCGCAAGCACTCTAATGGCTTGTTATCTTTTTGCACCCATCTTCTGTCACTGGTTATTTTTATTTTTTCAGACTAACCCGTTCATCGTGTTTTTATGAACAGCGATCTAAAACATGGTCCACAGATAACTTCACGAAAAAGAACTAGATAATAAACGAAATGTCGGGTACATTTTTTATAAACTATATATTTTCTAAGGACTCAACAGAGACAAGTGAACAGCGATCAGGAATAATGAATTTTTTAGTACATAGTTGGCGATATATGCCCTGACAAGTGAACATATAAAACCTGTAATAAGGTATTACGATTCCGAGGCTGTTACCGCAAGGCAATCGTATATTGTAGTTATATTATGGGAGGGACAACACACACGTGTCCACCCACATACGTCACACTCCCGAATGAGCCTGACAAGAACCACATCTTGAATATATACTATAAAATCCTGAGCCTGTCAGTGGCAGTGGGTAAAGGGGGTTCCCCGTCCAACACCTGTTGAAATCAGTAAGCAAATAGGGCCGTGAAAAAAATGACAGCGTTCCTGTGGGAGGGGAAGCTGGCCTGAGGGAACACTGACTGGCAAATTAAATTAAGTTGGGAAAGTGAGACGTGTAAGGAATTGTGGTGGATGTAAATATTGTGGTAGGTGAGAAAGTATTAATGAGGTATGGGACTAGTTTAAGTTTTCCAGTAAATGTGGATATTATAAAGCTTGGATGTGGTCAGGTTGATGTGGTTAAGAGGTGCTTGAGTGGGTGTAAGTGCTATGTGACAGTGGGTGTCTTGTGGTCTATGTAAGTCGTCAGATGAGTCAGAGAACCGAGATGAGTACTGACGTAACAGCGAATGAATACATCTTATTGAGTGCAATGTATGTTGTCAGTCATAAGGATAGAGTGACTGGTCATCTTCCTGAGAATATAAGTGTGGGCTTTAGTGGTAATGGAAAACATTTTGTCGCACTTAATGGTGTAGATGAGGGCAGGAATCATAATTTAGCATACATTTGGTGAAAATATTATTATACACCGTTGGAATGTAAAATTAGCCTGTGGTGCTTATATACATCTTCAGGCAAATCAGCGGGAGACAATGGCTGGATCATGTCCATCCATTCACAGAAAGGAGAAAACAGAGAATCAGATGATACCAATAGAGTCAGTAAGGAACACTGGGAATTTTCAATTAAGCCACAGGGAAACAAACGGACGGAAACAAGCCAGTTCACCCACAGACCAGTGCATTATGACAAAATGGGATTCAGCGGGATTATCGATAATGAACCAAGCAGAGCAAAGTCAAAGCAGAAACAGAATCCGAGTATAACAGAGCCAAAGGTGAAGAAAACAGAATCAGACTAGAACAAAAAAAAAAAAAAAAAAAAAAGCATTAAAAAAGGGTAGCGCACGCGTCCTACATTTGGTCAGGGGCCGGGCAGCATATATTCGTTCTGTGTAGGTGTTCGTCTCAATACCACAGCCAGCCACCTCAGCCAAGCAGCCCTAGTGCGATAGGATAGTTTAGTACAGTTATAAGAACCTATGGTTAGTTTTGAAACGACGGGGCAAGCGTCGTTCCTGGCTGAGGGTTCCCGGTGGTGAGACGAATATGCATACGGAACGGAAATATGCGGCCAGGCATTTGACTTTGCCCAGTGACTTTGACCATCAACCAGTTTCTATAAAAAATTAAATTACCTCATTTCTGATATTAAATCTTCCACCAAGCTTGAACCAAATCGAATCATACCTCTCTCAGTTGACCTTACCCAATGTCCTTGATCTTTGACCTATAGTTAACAAAATAGAATCTCGCCATCCTTCGGTGATCCTCAGTCATTCCACTAATTTGGGTTCAAATCGAATAAAAACTGATTGAATTCGGTGGACATAGGATCAAGCATTTGTTCTTGCTTTGTTACCTGGAACTTTGACTTCACCCTTGACTATCCTTGAAATCTTCCCCCAAGTTTGATACAAAGCGACACACACACACACAAAAAAAATGTCACATTCCTATGCGACCTTGACCTTTTCACTATTGTTCAGTAGTACAATCGGGCAATCCCTCTGCTGACCATCATCCCTTCCACTAACGCTGGTCTAATCAGTTGAAAACTGCATTAGTCACATGAATCCTGCTATTAATGATTATACGGGAATTCCTGTTGGATCATCGTCTACTAAAGTAGTCCAACAGCCCTTTCTCTGTGCTTACGGCCGAAAGTGAGTAGGCACTGTCTCGGCAAATCAGAGACCAGGAAGTTTAAAACCCTGAAATCCTTGAAGATTTACATATACAGTGTATGAAGCAATGCAGAAGACTACAAACCTGGTAACTTAATGACAATTAGAAAACATTAATTGCGATATTGTGGGTTTGAGGATGATCCGCAAAGAAGAAGAGAAATTATTTCAGCTGAAAGACAGCAATCACCTATTTTCCTACAGAGGAAGGCAAAATGAAAAGGTCAGTGGTGTAGGATTCTAATTAACAGAATGACTGGGCAAAACATACACCCTGATAGAAATACAACTATATGAACCGACTTCTCAAAGCTCATTTGAAGAAATAGAAACATTTTATGGCGACATCTCCCAGATTATGGAAGAAAAGACCACATATACTATACTCCTGGGAGACTTCGGAGCAAATGTTGGCAAACTGAAAAATGGAGAAGCATGTATGGGAAAATTCGGAGTGGGAGAAGGGAATGACAGAGGAGAAATGGTAGTAAATTTTGCTGAAATGTATAAACATGAGAATAATGAACATATTCTAACGCAAAAGAACAGGAGGAAAATGACCTGGAGAAGTCCTGATGGAGAAACAAAGGTTGAAATCGACTTCATTATAGCAGATAAGAATAACACGATCACAAATGTCACAGTTATCAACAAAGTAAATATAGGAACTGACCACCGAATGGTGGGTTGCACAGCTAGATTCAATTTCAGAAGTCAAAGAAAGATGATGATAAAAAAATAACAACATATGCCCGATAAAAATTAACGGAAACAAAGCAGCCTTTCAGTTAGAAATAACGAACTGATTTCAGGCTTTACGCTGAGTGTGACACTGATGAGTTGAATGATAGTCTAACAAAAGTGCTAAACGAATCAGCAGAGCTAGCAGGGAAAGTTATACAGCCAAACCTACAAGTACTCAGAAAAGACCCTCGAGCTCATGAAAATAAAGAAAATGAAAGTAAAAACAAAGATGAAATAGAAAGAGCAGAATTAAATACAGTAAGTTTATCAACAAGAGACAGAGGGAAGAGAAAAGAAGAGAAACTTGGGTCAGATTAAAGAAACCATCAGAAAAGAAAAATGTCT